>NW_017672436.1:0-3573 GCF_001879085.1 Nicotiana attenuata | reverse complement strand
AGGTCCGAGACACCTTGCTTAATGGTCCACCGAACATCTTTCGATAAAGGTTTCCTTGATATAAACAGTAGCGAGCAGCCTTTTTACGGAGCGTGTGTGCCTTCCTTTGTCATCAGGTACGGTTCCGTACTGCAGAAAAGCAACAATCTCGTTTCTCCAATCCCATGTTAAATTATTAAAATTTACCTCATTCTTATCAGGTTCGAGAATGGAATGAAATAAATGTACAACTGAAGCATTTGCATCTTTTGCCACGTCTGCTGCAGATGCGAGATTGGCTAAAGCATCTGCCTCTATATTTTCATCTCTTGGTATTTGCATAACTTTCCACGTCTGAAACTGCTTTATTAATTCTCGTACTTTTTCTAAGTAATGCATTCGTGCTTCCCTGGCTGCGTAAGTCCCCATCATCTGATTAACAACAAGTTGTGAATCACTCTTGATTATAATCTGGGTTATGCTAAGTTCTCGAGCCAATTCCAAACCTGCAATGACAGCTTCATACTCTGCTTCATTGTTAGTTATTGAATGACACTTTATAGCTTGTCTAATAGTTTCACCCGTGGGTGGTACGAGGACTATTCCTAAAATTGCACCTTTTACGTTAGATGAACCGTCAGTGAATAAAATCCAAGTCCCCGGGTTTGCGCCATTAAAAATTTGTATTTCTTTTTCTGCTTCTAATTGCATCCCCTGACTGAAATCAGCTACGAAATCAGCTAATACCTGAGATTTTATAGCAGTCCTAGGTTGATAAGCGATGTCGTATTCACTTAATTCTATCTCCCATTTTGCTAATCTTCCTGATAATTCATGTTTATGCAAAATGTTTCGTAATGGAAAAGCAGTAACCACATCAATGGGATGACATTGAAAGTAAGGTCTTAATTTTCTACATGCCATGATCAAAGCAAGTGCTAATTTTTCTAGTTGCGGGTACTGTATTTCTGCATCTAACAAAGACTTGGTTACATAATAGATAGGAGATTGTTTACCTTGATCCTCCCGGACTAAAATGACACTTACCGCAACTTCTGATACGACAAGATAGATGAGTAACTTCTCTCCTACCTTTGGTTTCGCCAACAACGGTGGATTTGACAAATATACTTTCAGATTCTTAAGTGCTTGCTGACAATCTTCGTTCCATTCAAAATGATCCTGTTTCTTTAAAGCTGAGAAAAATTTGAAGCATTTTTCTGAAGACTTGGAAATGAATCTCCCCAGAGCTGCAATTCTCCCAGTTAGTCTTTGAACTTCTTTTTTACTCGTAAGTACATTAGGGATTTTCTCTATTGCTTTGATCTGTGAAGGATTTACCTTAATACCACGGTTAGAGACAAGGAAACCCAAAAACTTTCCTGATGCGACCCCGAACGCGCATTTTTCTGGATTGAGTTTCATATTAAACTTTCGTAAAATTTGAAATGTGTCAGATAAATGAGAGATGTGATCATGAGAATGTTGGGTTTTGACGAGCATATCGTCTATATATACCTCCATGGTTTTACCTAAATGTTCCTGGAACATTTTAGTGACCAACCTTTGATAGGTTGCTCCAGCATTTTTAAGACCAAAGGGCATTACTTTATAACAGTAAGTCCCCCTGTCTGTGATAAAAGAAGTTTTCTCTTCATCACTTGGATCCATTTTGATTTGGTTGTAACCTGAATATGCATCTAAAAAACTTAAAAGTTCATGCCCTGCAGTTGCATCAATTAACTGATCTATATGCGGTAAAGGGAAAGAGTCTTTTGGACAAACTTTGTTAAGGTCTGTATAATCTACACAAACTCGCCACTTACCATTTTTCTTAGGTACTACAACTGTATTAGCTAACCAATTAGGATACTTTACCTCACGGATAGACCCAATTTTTAATAACTTTTGGACCTCATCTTGAATCACCTGGTTTTTGAAAGCTCCTTGCTTTCTTTTCTTTTGCTTTATTGGTGTGAATGATGGGTCTTCATTTAGTTTGTGAGTCATCACATCCGGTGGTATTCCTGTCATATCAGCATGAGACCAAGCAAAACAATCCACGTTAGCTTTCAGAAATTTAATTAACATACCTCGCATGTCGGAGCTTAGATTGGCTCCAACATAAACCTTCCGTTCAGTCCATTGCTCAAATAATATCACAGCTTCGAGTTCTTCAATTGTTGTTTTGATATTTTCATTCTCTTCTGGCTCTTGAATTGTGTCAGGTCTTGAGTCTACATCTGTCCGTCCTTGTTCAGCTGCAGTTTGAACCTTACCTTCAACTGTTTGCTATAATTGCTATTTTTCTTTGTTTACAATGCTCGTATCTGTTACAGCGTTAATACTTCTGGCTGTCTGCTGATCCCCACGAATATGGCAAATCCCCCACGGTGACGGGAATTTAATAACTTGATGTAGGGTCGACGGGACAGCATCCATATCATGGATCCAAGGTCTCCCCATGATCATATTGTAAGCCATTTCCGTATCTACTACCTGAAATTTAGTTTCTTTAACAACACCTGCAGCAAAAGTTGTTAGAATTACCTCTCCTTTTGTTACCACACTTGAATTGTCGAACCCGGACAAGGTATGCGCCTTCGGTATCATTTTGTCTTCAGCTTGCATTTCACGTAATACCCTTAGTAGTATAATATTTATGGAACTTCCTGGATCAATCAAAACTCGTTTTACATTAGTGTCGTGTACAAGTAAAGATATTACCAGTGCGTCGTTGTGGGGGGTCATCACTCCTTTGGTATCTGCATCATCGAAAGAAATACTTTTGTTTTCTAAAACCCGCCGTACCCGTTTCCAGTGTGTAATCGTTACTTTAGAAACCTTGTTGGAAGTCGTATATGTTACACCATAAATATCTTCTCCCCCACTTATAACATTCACGGTTCTCTTGGGTGATGGGGGCTTTGGTGGCTCTTGCCTATTTTTCATATAGGCTTGCTTACCTTTCTCACTAATAACTCAGTGAGATACCCTTGTTTCAATAGATGGTCCACTTCACTTTGTAAGAATCTACATTCTGAAGTCTTATGCCCGTGATCATTGTGGAATTCGCACCAATGATCTGGATTGCGCCTATTTGGATTTGACCGCATCTCTTTTGGCCACCGTACCTTATCTCCCATGCTCCTCAAAACAGCTACGAGCTCGGAGGTAGTAACATTGAAATTATACCCACCGAATCTTGCTTTTAAACCTCTGTCATCATCTCGTGACTCTTGTCTGTTTCGGTCATTTCTGAACCTTGATGAAGAACCAGATTCCCTGTTCCTCGATTTTTGATCATATCGTTGATTATCCTCCTTTGACCGTGAGTCTTTTCCTGCAGGTCCCATATATGGATCGTATCTGTTTTTACCTGATCTTTTTTCGATTTCTGACCTCCTGGAATTGCTCCTTTCTTCATGATGAAACTAAGGTACGGTATCTTCCTCAATTCGCAACTTCGTGCTGTACCTGTTATAAACGTCATTCCACGTGGTTGCAGGGAACTCCCGAAGGCTTTCTTTAAGTCTTCTCGTGGCTTCTGAACTTTTATCATTTCAGTTGCTTGCAAAACTATTGCAGCCCAAT
>NW_017672435.1:188170-192383 GCF_001879085.1 Nicotiana attenuata | reverse complement strand
CCTTGGCAAGCTCCTTCAGAGCCTTGCCATGTGACTCCACTACTGCAGATAAGGTAGCCTGAGTCTTCAGAATCTTTTCCTGGTTTTCCAGGAGCTTCTTCAAAGTGTCCTCAATAGACTGAGGAATCAGAGCTGGCTGAGGTGCTGACTGGGTCTGAATAGTGGAAGACAAAGTGGACAACTTGGATGTCGCAGCTGACATCCAGTTGTTCAGGCTAGCCAATGTCAGGCTCGGCTGATGGGCAGTGAAGGGATGAGTCCTAGAAGATGGCACTCCCGGGCCAGCTGAAGTACTAGGACCAGCAGAAGAAGAAGGTCCTGGAGGCAAGTCCTCAACTGTAGTGGCAGCAGGTATGGTGGAAGGCTCGGTAGAAGGCTCTACCGCAACTGGCTCCTCAGACTGGCCAGTTGGGGCAGAGGAAGATCGCTGGTATTTCTTGGATTTAGGGTTGTCCGTACCCTGCATACTGTACCAAGAATAGGGGTCCACAGGCTTGGTCTTGACATCATATCTCCTCTTCTCCACCTCCAGGTCCCGGAAATACATTGATAGGGTGTGGGGAAAAGGATAATTCCTGTCATGCTCTTGTCCTACCGCAGAAATCACACGGGATATCACATTGCCCACGTTGATAGGGTACCCGGCCATAATAGATACAACCAGAACTGCTCGGGTAAGTGGAATGGTCTGATCATGAGTGGAAGGGTCAAGCCGACTATATACAAATGTCAACCACCCTCGAGCCTCAAAGTTGAATGTCTTTCTGAAAATCTTCTTCCCTACTTGCAACCACTCTGGTACAGTACCTGGGATTGCCAAGTACTGGGCCAACCACGGGCGAACTTCCTCATCCATTGCCAACTTCGCCAAATAAAGGGACTCATCTTCATCACGGAACCCCAAATACTCATTTAACGATCTCCCATCAAACAACACAGTTTTGTCTCTAACTTTGGTCACCTTGGTATCCTTGACTATGTGAGCTACATTGGAGTAGAACTCCCTAACCATGTGCTCATTAGCATCGATGCACCTCTCCATGAAGAACTCCCAGCCCTATCTAGTTCTGAACTCTCTCTACACGTTGGGGTTGTGGGGTAAAAGGTCAGAGTCAATGAAACTCCTCTCCGGTATCAACTTCCTCACCGGCCACCACTCCCTAAACTTGTGAAATGCCACTTGACTGACAAATCGATCCTCCCAAACTTCAGGTTTTCTAGATCGTTCAATACCCCAAATCTGAGGCTCACCTCCCTCATCTCTACCTGCACTCTCCCAGATAATGAAGCTGTGGGGGAGGTGGAGTATTGCCTACTACCGGCTGCGGACTCGCCAGAAGAATCCGAGACTATAGTCACTGGTCTTTTGGAAGTAGGTGATGGTGGAGGGGTATCAACTAGGTGGAGGGGGTCAGTTACATGAGTTGGGATTGAATCGGAGGAGATGTCTTTGGAGGATACATACTCACTCCCCGACGAATGCGAAGCAGCCTTATCAGCAACTTTGATCAATTTCCGAGTTCTTTTTATGTTTTCCCTAGCCTCGGGAGTGAGTTTTGCAATTCTCTTTCCTTTACCCCCTCGGGAGGAACCACCTCTCCCGGGTTGTTGTGATTGTTTGGCGCCCCGTTGTTTAACCATTGTCTGCAAAGATAAGCATCTAACATTTTTAGTTGAAGCACATGCAGTGAATCAGGTGAATCAAATAGATTGCAGAGATAATATCAGTACACAGCTGCAGAACAGGTTGCAGAACATAGCACCGCGGACCGCACAAAAGTGACCGCGGTCTGCGCTGGGCAAAGGCCCAAAATCACACTCTCTGAATCTCCCACCGCGGTCCGCACAAAAATGCAACGCGGCCGCGGTGGGCCAGCGCGGACCGCACAAAAGTGAATGCGGCCGCGCTGGAGACTATTACCTTTCAATCACAAAAGCACCGCGGTCCGCACAAAAATGTAACGCGGACCGCGTTAGGGCAGCGCGGTCGCGCAAAAGTGACCGCGGACCGCGCTGAGCTAGGGTTTACGGGTACTAAGTTAGAGGCGCATATTTTGCCATTCTTGTTCAAGTTTTTTCACCTACTTTGTCCCTACTCAGTTCACCCATTGATTAAGCCTATTCAATGAATTACCCTAGTTTTAACCTAACCTAAACTAACAGTTAAAGAAAAAGAAGAAGCTAAACTACTGAGCAAGCCATGAAAAAAATGAAAATAAGAAATTAATTAATCACAAATGCACGAAATGTTACCAAGTTTATGAAGATTGAGTGCAAATAGTCCAAGCAAGTCAGGAAAGTGGTCTCAAAGAGGGATGAACAATATACTATAGCTCTGGGTATTCAAAGTGCGAAAAGGGTAAAATGAAACCCTTGGGCCCTATTTATAGAAGAATTAGGGACCCTACACTCACCTACCAGCGCGGCCGAACAAACATGACCGCGGACCGCGCTGGGTTTCAAAATCCAAAGTTTCAGAAGGCAACCTTGCGCGACCACGTTAAAGTGTACCGCGGACCGCACAAAGTTGGCCGCGGCCGCGGTGGAAAACTTCAGAGAGCACTTTATTTTGATCATGCCAGCGCGGGCCGCACAAAAGTGCACCGTGGTCCGCACTGGCAAACTTCAGAGACCACCAGATGTTTTTCCTTTGTTTTGCACTGCTTCAACACAATCCCTGCAACATCTCACAAACAATTAGCTCAAAAATCCTAAGCTACAAAGAAAATCAAAGAGAAAGAAAAAGACATGGGTTGTCTCCCAAGAATCGCCTGATTTAACGTCGCGGCACGATACAGGTTATCATTAAATCACTTCAAATCAAGAAGCGCCACCACGTGGCTCTCATCAAATTCTCCAAGAAGCAAATGAAATCTCGTCCAGCAAGTTTGTTAACCATCCGATCAAAGAATGGCAAGGAGTAATGGTCACTGTGGGGCACTTTGTTCAAATTACCATAGTTCATGCAAAACCGCCAACCTGTATCGGGTCTTGTAGGATGCCACACATCATGGAGATTAGGCCTCATTTCATGCTCTACTGCAGGTAGTTTCCCTTGAAGCTCCAAAAGAGGTGTTGCATCATCCTCCACGATAATATCGGGCTCAAAAATTGTGAGGAAGAGGTGTGACTCAACCTGTTTCACTTCCAATACCGGAGACACCTCAATTGTTGGCTTTTCTAGTGGAGTTTCCCGGTGATCAAGGTCCAATGACAATTTCCTGGGCTCACACGATTCCATGACATGTAAAGCATCTATGCACATGACTCTACTTGCATCATCAGTTACATCACGATCTGGAGGTGCGGCCACAAGGGGATCTTCAACATTAATCACAGAACTTGTCTCATCCATTATCACAGCTGTGATGATGTCCACAAATGAGCATACCTCGGTGTTATTAGGTTGCCGCATGGACTTGCATACCGGGAAAACAACCTTCTCATCTCCCACTCGGAATGTCAACTCACCCGCTTCAACATCAACCAAGGCCTTCCCCGTAGCTAGGA
Organism: Nicotiana attenuata; assembly: GCF_001879085.1. NCBI lineage: Eukaryota > Viridiplantae > Streptophyta > Magnoliopsida > Solanales > Solanaceae > Nicotiana > Nicotiana attenuata. The sequence continues at coordinate 188,873 of NW_017672435.1, read as the reverse complement.
AAGGTCTCCCAAGAATAATCGGCAATTCAAAGTCCACTTCACAATCCAATATAACTAAGTCGGTCGGTAAGATGAATTTGTCCACCCGGACAAGAACGTCATCAATTATACCCAAAGGCTGCTTCATCGACCGGTCCGCCATTTGAAGTCTCATTGAGGTGGGCCTAGGTTGCCCAATTCCCAAAGTCTTGAAGACTGAATAAGGCATCAAATTAATGCTAGCCCCCAAGTCACAAAGGGCCTTAGCAAACTCCGCACTACCGATAGTGCAAGGGATCGTAAAAGCTCCAGGGTCCTAAAGCTTCGGGGCCATAGAATGCACTATCGCACTGACTTGGTGAGTTATCTTTATTGTTTCACAATCCATGGAACGCTTCTTTGTGACCAAATCCTTCATGAACTTCGCATAGCCCGACATTGGTTCAAGTGCCTCCACCAAAGGCACATTGATTGTAAGGCTTTTCATCATATCTATGAATTTTTTGAACTGATTGTCACTCTTTTGCTTTGCTAACCGCTGAGGATAAGGTGGAGGTGGTCTAGGCAAAGGTGCCTTGGCTTTTGGCACCATCGGCTCCGACATGTCGATTATGTGCTCCCTAGACGGGTTCACGGCTTCTTGAGTTTCCACCTCAAGACGGGTTCACGGCTTCTATCCTCACCTCATTCTTCACATTTGGTTCAACCATATCTTCAACAATCA
>NW_017672435.1:54291-183452 GCF_001879085.1 Nicotiana attenuata | reverse complement strand
CCGATTATTCTTGGGAGACCTTTCCTAGCTACGGGGAAGGCCTTGGTTGATGTTGAAGCTGGTGAGTTGACATTCCGAGTGGGAGATGAGAAAGTGGTATTCCATGTTTGCAAATCAATGAGACAACCCAATAGCACGGAGGTGTGTTCATTCGTGGACATTTTCACAGCTGTGATAGTGGATGACACAAGTTCCATGATAAATGTTGAAGATCCTCTTGAGGCCGTGCTTCTTAACATGGATGTCAATGATGATGCTAGTAGAGTGGAGTGCGTGAATGCATTGCATGGTATGGGTTCATATTCATATGAGCCTAGGAAGTTATCTTTGGATCTTGAAAACCGCAAAACTCTGCCAACTAAGCCATCCATTGAGGAACCACCGGTGTTGGAGTTGAAGCCACTTCCTCCACACCTCAGGTATGAATTTTTAGGCTCAAATTCAACTCTTCCAGTTATTCTTTCTTCTTGCCTTACTAACTTGCAGGTTGAGACCACCTTGGAGGTGCTTCAAAGGCGAAAAAGGGAAATAGGATGGACTCTGGCAGACATTTGGGGAATAAGCCCCGCATTTTGCATGCATAAAATTATCTTGGAGGATGATTCAAGGCCTTCACTTGAACATCAAAGGAGGCTAAATGAAGCGATGCAAGAAGTGGTAAAGAAAGAGGTTATCAAGTGGCTTGACGCCGGTGTGGTTTATCCAATCTCCGATAGCTCGTGGACGTCTCCGGTCCAATGTGTGCCCAAGAAAGGAGGGATGACGGTGGTGACCAATGACAACAATGAGCTTATTCCCACTCAAACCATTACCGGGTGGAGAGTTTGTATGGACTACCGGAAACTCAACAAGGTGACCCGCAAGGATCATTTTCCCTTGCCATTTCTCGATCAAATGCTTGATCGCCTTGCGGTCCGAGCTTTCTATTGCTTTTTGGATGGGTACTCGGGCTACAATCAAATCTTAATTGCCCCGGAAGACCAAGAGAAGACCACTTTTACATGCCCCTATGGTACATTTGCTTTCTCCCGGATGCCATTCGGGTTGTGCAATGCTCCGGCGACCTTCCAACGTTGTATGATGGCTATTTTCACCGACATGGTGGAAGACATATTGGTGGTCTTTATAGTTGACTTTAGTGTGGTTGGAGACTCTTTTGATGGATGCTTGGTAAATTTGGACAGAGTCTTGGCTCGATGTGAAGAAACTAACCTCGTGCTCAATTGGGAAAAATGCCATTTTATGGTTGAAGAAGGTATAGTGTTGGGCCACAAGATTTCACAACGTGGGATTGAGGTAGATAAGGCGAAAATTGAGGTGATTTCAAGGCTCCCTCCCCCTACTTCTGTCAAAGGGGTGAGGAGTTTTCTTGGGCATGCCGGGTTCTATCGGCGGTTTATCAAAGACTTCTCGAAGGTTTTGAATCCACTGTGCAAGCTACTAGCGAAAGATGCCAAGTTTGTTTTTGATGAAAAATGCATGGAGGCCTTTGAACTTTTAAAGCACAAGTTGACCACTATCCCTATCATAACTGCACCTAATTGGAGTCTACCCTTTGAACTAATGTGTGATGCTAGTGATGTTGCAGTGGGGGCGGTGTTGGGTCAACGGGTTAACAAAATGTTCCATCCCGTGTATTATGCAAGTAAGACTATGAATGAAGCTAAACGGAATTACACGGTGACGGAGAAGGAGCTATTGGCCATTGTATTTGCCATGGTGAAATTTAGACCATACCTTATGGGGGCCAAGGTGATTGTGCACATAGACCACGCCGCCCTTAGGTATTTGATGACCAAGAAGGATTCCAAGGCGAGATTGATGAAATGGGTGTTACTCCTTCAAGAATTTGATTTAGAAATAGTGGACCGAAAGGGAAGTGAGAACCAAGTTGCGGACCATTTGTCCCGGTTGGAGGAAGAAGGGAGGCCATGTGACGGCCTTGAGATAAATGATACATTCCCCGATGAGCAGCTTCTTTCTGTGTCAATGTCTGACATGCCATGGTTCGCGGACATCGCCAACTTCATTGTGACCGGAATTGTCTCGTGTGAGGTCTCCTCCAACCAAAGAAAGAAACTCAAACGGGATAGTTTAGATTTTTATTGGGATGATCCGTACTTGTTTAAAATTTGCACGAACGGTGTGATTAGAAGATGTGTCCCGAAAGGTGAACAATTGAGCATATTGGAGGCTTGTCACTCTTCCCCCTATGGTGGCCATCATGGAGGGGTGAGGACAGCTTCGAAGGTTTAGAGTTGCGGTTTCTATTGGCCGAATTTGTTTAGAGATGCTAGTGACTTGGTAAAGAGATGTGATGCATGCCAAAGGGCCGGCGGAATTTCAAAAAGAGATGAGATGCCTCTCAATACGATTCTCGAGGTGGATATTTTTGATGTTTGGGGCATCGATTTTATGGGTCCTTTCGTGAGCTCTTGTGGGAACACTTATATTCTCGTGGCGGTGGACTATGTCTCAAAGTGGGTGGAAGCCGTGTCTCTACCCAACAATGAAGCCCAAAGTGTTGTGGCATTCTTAAAAAGAGTATCTTCACAAGGTTTGGTACCCCTCGTGCTATCATTAGTGATGGGGGGTCTCATTTTTACAACAAGGCTTTTGACTCATTGCTTGCCAAGTATGGAGTAAATCACAAAGTGACCACCCCCTATCATCCCCAAGCTAGTGGTCAAGTGGAAGTCTCCAACCGAGAAATAAAGAGTATCTTGTCCAAGACGGTAAATGTTAATAGAACAGATTGGTCGAAAAAGTTGGATGACGCTTTATGGGCATACCGGACGGCATACAAAACCCCAATTGGTATGTCCCCGTACCAGTTGGTGTTTGGGAAAGCTTGCCATCTTCTGGTAGAATTGGAGCACAAAGCTATGTGGGCATTGAGAAAGTTGAACTTAGAATGGGATGTTGCAGTGAATCTTCGTGTTGAGAAACTTAATGAGCTTGATGAGTTTAGACTTCATGCCTACTCCAGCTCGTCCTTATATAAAGACAAGATGAAGTATCTTCATGACAAATATGCTCGGGGAAAGGAATTCAAGGTTGGTGATATGGTTCTTCTTTTTAACTCCCGGTTGAGGTTATTTCCGGGAAAGCTCAAGTCAAAGTAGAGTGGGCCATTTGAAGTGTTATGTGTGACTCCGTTTGGTGCTCTTGATCTCAAGAACAAGAATGGTGAAATTTTCCAGGTCAATGGGCATCGTGTCAAGCATTATTTGGGGAAGTTTGATGATAGCCACGTGGTGGCACTCATTCATTTGAAGTGATGTGATGGTAACATGCGTCGTGCCGCGACGTTAAATCAGGCGCTTCTTGGGAGGCAACCCATGTCTTTTTTTCTTTTTCTTTGATTTTCTTTGTAGCTTAGGATTTTTGAGCTAATTGTTTGTGAGATGTTACAGGGATTGTGTTGAAGCAGTGCAAAACAAAGGAAAAACATCTGGTAGTCTCTGAAGTTTGCCAGTGCGGACCGCGATGCACTTTTGTGCGGCCGCGCTCGCATGATTGAAATTGCAGGGTTCTCTGAAGTTTTCCACCGCGGCCGCGGTCAAGTTTGTGCGGTCCGCGGTGTACCTGTGCGTCCGCGGTACATTTTTGTGCGGCCGCGCAAGGTTGCCTTCTGTAACTTCTTGTGTTGAAACCCAGCGCGGTCCGCAGTCACTTTTGTGCGGCGGCGCTGGTAGGTGAGTATGCCCCCCCCCCCCAGCTCTTCTATAAGTAGGGCCGAAGGGTTTCAATTTACCCTTTTCGCACTTTGACTACCCAAAGCTATAGTATATTGTTCATCCCTCTTTGGGACCACTTTGTGACTTGCTTGGACTATTTGCACTCATCTTCATAAACTTGGTAACATTTCATGCATTTGTGATTAGTTAATTTCTTATTTTCATTTTTTATAGCTTGTTCAGTAGTTTAGCTTCTCCTTTTTATTTAACTGTTAGTTTAGGTTAGTTTAAAACTAGGGTAATGCACTGACTAGGTTTAATTAATGGGTGAACTGAGTAGGGACAAAGTAGGTGTAAAAACTTGAACAAGAATGGCAAAATATGCACCCCTAACTTAGTACCCTAAGCCCTAGCTCAGCGCGGTCCGCGGTTACTTTTGCGCGACCGCGCGGGTCCGCGTTACAATTTTGTGTGGACCGTGGTACTTTTGTGGTTGAAAGGTAATAGTCCTAGCGCGACCGCATTCATGTTTGTGCGGTCCGTGCTGGTCCACCGTGGCCGCGTTGCATTTTTGTGCGAACCGCGGTGGGAGATTCAGAGAAAGTGAAATTTGGGCCTTTGCCCAGCGCGGACCGCGTTCACTTTTGTGCGGTCCGCGGTGCCTCCAACGCGGCCGCGCTACTCTTTTACGCGGTCCGCGGTGCTAAGTTCTGCAATCTTTTCTGCTGCTGTGTATTGATATTATCTCTGCAATCTATTTGATTCACTTGTTTCACTGTATGTGCTTAAACTAACAATGTTAGATGCTTATCTTTGCAGATAATGGTAAAACAAAGGGGCGCCAAACAATCGCAACAACCCGAGAGAGGTGGTTCCTCCCGAGGGGGTAAAGGCAAGCGAATAGCAAAACTCACTCCCCAGGCTCGGGAGAACATAAAACAGACCCGAAAATTGATATGAGCTACTGACAGGGCTACTTCTCATTCATCGGGGAGTGAGTATGTGCCCTCCAAGGACATCTCCTCAGATACAGTCCCAACTCATGTAACCGACCCCCTCCACCTAGTTGATACCCCTCCATCATCACCCACCTCCAAAAGACCAGTGAATATAGTCTCGGAGTCATCTGACGAGTCCGCAGTAGGTAGTTGACAATACTCCACCTCCCCACAGCTTCATTATCTGGGGAGAGTGCATGTAGAGACGAGAGGGGTGAGCCTCAGATTGGGGGTATTGAACGCACTAGGAAACCTGAAGTCTGGGAGGATCGATTTGTCAATCAAGTGGCATTTCACAAGTTTCGGCAGTGGTGGCCGGTAAGGAAGTTGATACCGGAGAGAAGCTTTATTGACACTGACCTTTTACCCCACAACCCAAACGTGTAGAGGGAATTCAGAACTAGATGGGCTGGGAGTTCTTCATAGAGAAGTGCATCGATGCTAATGAGCACATAGTTAGGGAGATCTACTCCAATGTAGCTCACATAGTCAAGGATACCATGGTGACCAAAGTTCGTGACAAAACAATGTTATTGATGGGAGATATGAGTATTTGGGATTCCGTGATGAAGATGAGTCGCTTTATTTCGCGAAATTGGCAATGGGTGAGGAAGTCCGCCCGTGGTTAGCCCAGTACTTGGCAATCCCCGGTACTGTGCCTGAGTGGCTGTAGGCAGGGAAAAAGATTTTCAGAAAGACATTCAGCTTTGAGGCTCGAGGGTGGTTGACATTTGTATGCAGTCGGCTTGACCCTTCCACTCATGATCAGACCATTCCACTTACCCGAGCAGTTCTGGTTGCATCTATTATGGCCGGATACCCGATCAACGTGGGCAATGTGATGTCCCGTGTGATTTCTGTGGTAGGGCAAGAGCATGACATGAATTATCCTTTTCCTAACACCCTATCAATGTATTTCCAGGACCTGGAGGTGGAGAAGAGGAGATATGATGTGAAGACCAAGCTTGTGGCCCCCTATTCTTGGTATAGTATGCAGGGTCCGGACAACCCTAAGTCCAAGAAGTACCAACCTCCTGCCTCTGCCCCAACTGGCCAGTCTGAGGAGCCAGTTGCGGTAGAGCCTTCTACCAAGCGTTCCACCATACCTGCTGCCACTACAGTTGAGGACTTACCTCCGGGACCTTCTTCTTCAGCTGGCCTCAGTACTTCAGCTGGCCCGGGAGTGCCATCTTCCAGGACTCATCCATTCACTGCCCATCAGTTGAGTCTGACTTTGGCTAGCCTGAACAACTAGATGTCAGCTGCGACATCCACGTTGTCCACCCTATCTTCCACTATCCAGACCAGGTAGCACCTCAGCCAGCTCAGATTCCTCAGTCCATTGAGGATACATTGAAGAAGCTCCTGGAGAACCAGGAAAAGATTCTGAAGACTCAGGCTACCTTATCTGCAGTAGTGGACTCACATGGCAAGGCTCTGAAGGAGCTTGCCAAGGAGCACAGAAAGATGCGGAGGTCACGGGCTTCCAAAGAGTCTATGAAGGAGCTGCGGAATGATGTGGACAAGCTATTGGCAGATATCAGATGCCTTTAGACTTGTTATTTAGGGATCCAGCCCCTCCAGCAGCAGCATCAGTGCCACAGCCAGAGCAGGAGCAGGTACCCAGGCAGCCTAGGAAGAAGAGGAAGCTCCCCAGCACAGCGGATGCAGTTACTGAGGTGGCAGTCCAACAGGAGGCCTCATCCACTTTGCCTCAGGATGCACCTGTCATACAGCCGGTCCAGGAACATGCCTCAGTCCCAGCAGTTGAACAGCAGGAGGCCGAGAGCCAGTCTGAGGCTCCCGCACATACGGAGGACTTGGGGACCACTGATGACCCCATGCAGACGGACCAGGCTTAGGGAGCCCCGATATCCTTTGCTATGACTTTTTTGATGCTTATTTTGGTAGTTGGCATTGGGGACAATGCCAGCTCTTATTCGTGGGGGTACGCCCTACTGTTTTGTTGACTATCTGGATGACTGTACATATTTGACTCAGTTTTTATTCCTTTTGATTGATTTTCTATTTGGTACGTATATAATTTTACATTCAGTACTTTTTATCTTCTATTTTGGTCTATATATAAAGTTAAGTTATATCTTGTATATATTCATCCTCCGTTTGTATATTCTAACTCCCTATTGTAAATATTCATTATATTTTCTATTTTTGCAAAAAAAATTTCGTTTTTAGCTTTATAGTTAGGCTCGTAGCCTTTTGTTTTATTTTTGACGCTTCCAATAAGCCCTTGGTTTTCTTAAGGCCACGGTTCTTTCCAAGGGTGGAATATTGTATGATCCGGGTGGCTCTTCCCGATGATGGATGGAGTGACTACCTTCTTAAGGGTTTGAGTCCGTTTCTTTGATTTTCTTTTGTTTTTGATAGTTGTAGTTAAGGGCACCTCAAGCAAAGCTTCACTTGGGCCTAGCACATTTGCCTTTGATCGCATGGTCAAAGACATAATGTTGTGCTTAGGATGGTAAAAGTCATGCCCTTGAGACTCTTGCGTTGACCAATCAATCATCATGTGGTCTTTTCGGACCATTGTGTGCTTCAATCGTAACCAAGGTCGTTGTGGGCCCTCGACTCGATGTCTTTAGCAATTCCCTAGCGTGTGTGGTGAGGAATCGAATTGTGAGTCCAAGTCCCGAGCCATTGGTCTAGAACTTGCCCTGAATGTTTCTTGAGGCGAAATCCTAGGTGAAATTTGACTTGAGAAGTGATTATAGGCTCTCCTTGATCAGAATGTTAAGTTGAACATCTCCATAGCCTACCAAAAAGATGATCCCTAGTTAACACTTTTGAGCCTTAAGCCTCTTCTTTCGAGAACCAATGCTACAAGCCTATACCCGTTCTAAATGATCACCCTCTCTTGGCACCCAAATCTTCCCTTGAGTAATGGAAAATGTCTAAGTTTGGGGGGAGAGACAAGAAAGGTAACAATGTGGTAGAAAGGTACAAAAGCAAAAAGAAAAAGGAAGGCAATGAAAAAGCAAGAAAAGAAAAAGACAAAAAGAAAGTCCAAAGTGAAAAAGAATAAAAAGAGATTCAAAGGAAACAAAAGTGAAAAAAAAGGTGTGGAAAAAAGTAGAAAAAGGAGAAATGTTTTGAATTGCATAAGAAAGAGTGACAATGTGTCTCTCTAACCCCTTGTAAAGAAGTGAAATACTCAAAAGAGTTAAGAGAGTTGTGCCATAATGAATCCAAAGAAATGCATAAGGGAAGATTGAGCCCACTTAAATAAAAACATGTCCTACCCTTACCCAAAAGCCTTAATAATGAATCCACAAAAGCCCTATAGGATCTTGAGTTGAAGGAAACCTACATTAGTGGATACTTACATAAGGGGCAAGCATATGGTACCTAGAGCCGGACTTGTGACCTTCTTCTTGAGAGAGATGAGTGAAACTCCATCAACCTCGATTTGTGTGATAATACTCTAAAAGGTGAGGTTCACTTAGGGAGAGTTGAGGGTGTGTGAGTTTGGGTTCCACAATGACCAAAGTAATTGAGATATGTTCTTTGATGAAATGTGTCAACTCTTAATGCTCTTGTGTCACACTTGATCCATGGTTTTTCAAAAGTTAAATGTGTCAATGATGCATTCGTATTGAGGGCAATTTTTAGTCCCAATTGATGCTTGTTGAGTTTGCATTAGGGGAGCTGGAATTACTTGGATTTTCCTTCAAGGGGTGGGTCTTATTTTATTTACTTGAGGACAAACAAAGGCTTAAGTTTGGGGGAGTTGATAAGTTGGGATTTTAACGTATTTTACGCCCCTACTTGCCTATGATTTGGTTATAAAGTGCTACAAAATAGTCCCAAAATGCTCACAAGTTGTACTTGATTGCAGGTTTGATCGACAAAGCGACAAATGTCAAATATCGGCTCAAAAGGGAGTGAAACCTGCTCAAGTGTCAAAGACTAAGCAAGTTGAGGAAAAGAGGACCTAGTGCAGACCGCACAACTGTGAACGCGGCCGTACTAAGAGGTTTAGAGGATGGCAGATTCAAGGGGAAGGTAATGCGGCCGCGGTCATTTTCATGCGGTCCGCGGTTAGGCTCCACGGCTGCGCTGCACTTTTACGCGGTCCGCGAAGCAGAGATTCAGAGAGCCAAAATTTGACCCCTTCCAAGCAAAGCGGCCCGCGTTCATTTCTGTGCGGCCGCACCAACTTCCACCGCGGCCGCGCTACAGTTTTACGCGGTCCGCGGTCCTCAACTTCAGAGAAGCAGAAACTAATAGTTTAAGAGCCAGTGCGGCCGCGGTCATGTTTGCGCGGTCCGCGCTGACCCCGCAGGGGTATTTTTGTCCAGTTTTTCCAGCCCAGTATAAATAGGACCTTTTTCCACTTTTAGGTTAAGTTTATTTTTCTGAAGCAGCTGAGCTCGTGAGACCGAATAGTTTAGCCATTTTTGGCACTTTTGCTCTTCAATATTGTAGTTTCTTCCTAGAAATTAATTAATATGCTTACTTCTTCATCTATTTTTTTAATTTTTGCATCTAGCATGAGTAGCTAAACTCACTAGCTAGGGTTGTGGCTCAATCCTAGTGTGGGTAATTTATGGGTGTTGCCATCTAAGGTTAGGATGATATTGGGTGTTTGTTATTTGGGTTGATTTTAGATTTTAATTAAGGATTGGTGGTTGCAAACACTGATTCTAGATTTGTGGGTTTAACTCTTCTTGAGAAAGAGAGTCCATGACCCCAAAATTGACCTGACAAGGAATTGGGATGGACCCATGAGAAATGGTAGTCCCAATTAACGGGTTAAATCTCGAGAGAGTAATCACCCTACTTGAACCCTAGTTGCTCGGTCTAATTGGCCTACCCAATTGGTCTTGAGAGAGTCAATTGGGCAAAATGAATCTCTCTACGAGAGGTGTGAGAGTGGGTACAATTGTGCAACGGTTATAGCATAAGCCCCAAACATGTCAATCTATCCTTAGTAGCATCTACCCGTTAATTAGCCACCTAGGCAATGCCACGACCGTAGTGCGTTTTTCTATATTAAATACAACTTAGCAATATTCTCGTAGCATAATTTAGTTTTAATCATTAGTTTTATAATAGTAGATATAAAAATCAAAGAAAACCCAAAATGTTTGAAGTGACATTAGAAGCACAACCGCAATTCTAAACTAAACAGACAATACAACTCCATTACTAGCTCCATGTGGAAATTTGATCCCGAACCACTATTCGGGTAAAAGCTATTGCGACCGCTCTTCCTAACTTAGTGTAGCGTCGAGTCGACAGCGATCAGTGAACAACATACAAGATACTCAAAGGTAGAAGATAGCGAATAGTCCATGCTTCGGTTAGAAGGCTGGAAACACTGGAATTCAATATCCAGGAATGATAGTAGCATCGTCAATGACATACCTTCCAGCTTATGGTTTCTAAGTACCGAAAGGTCTAATTAGACAGTAAAAGAAGAGTTAGAGACGATGCGATGTCTCGCTTGATGTTCCAGAAAAGCATAAGGGAATCGATCGCAAGCTAAAGTATGATAGAACGACAAGGTTTTAGAAAGACATGAGTAAGGATAAAAAGAAGACAAGTGAAAAGGTGACAAAATGGATAAGTCCTCGGGACTAAGCCCATGAAAACAAAGGAGCCGATGGTTCCTCAAAGTTATAGAAAGCTCAATATAGCCTGAATGAACTCAAAGGAGTCTAAGACTAGTAGCATTTAGAATAGAGGAGATGCTGCCTTGGTAGTAGAATGAGGGTGTGATTGTGATAGATAAAGGATGACGTTTGGGCCTTCGACTGAGTAATGATTTGAAAAGGATTTCATGGATTGTACAGAATTAAAAATGTAAGGTGAATCACATTGGGACGCTATAAAATACAATTATTGAAGAACAGTATCGCCCCTAAGTGGATTAGGAAAATCACTTCTAATATTCCTCGACATAGCATATGCCCTAGTGGCAATTTATTACGTAAGAAGTTTCAAGTGATCAATGGAAGATTGTAGATCAACATTGAGGTGAATCGGCAATGGATGGATAAAAGATATAAAGTACGAGATGAGATCAGACCATCATTCTTAAGACGAACAGGAATGAAGAAGCGTTAAAAGACTTAGCTTTATGCATATAGGATAAGCAACAAGAGTAACCTGGAGTTTGGTCGCAGACTTCAAAAATAATAAATCGAATTAAGAGTTATGGTATAGTATGGCCTACTGAGATGTAGTAAAGTTAATGACGCTCAGAGGCAAAACTTGATATAATTTTGTATATGTTCACAATGTAAGGCCTAGATATTGGCTAAGAGCTGGAGGAAAGGGGAGAGAAGCGTCGCATAGGCACACATACAAAGTTAGAGTCATACGGGCTGCATGATAGAAGGTAGCAATAGTTACGTGATCAGAAGGATTCCGACTGAAAGACGTGATGTGACAAAGAGTCTTAAAGGGGGGAATGCCATGACCTTTGGATTTATTCAAAGAACAGTTGTATGAATGGAAAGGAGAATGTTAGAGTATTCGCAAAAGTTATGGGTAATGAGAATAATAAGTGCATCAATCAACATTCGAGGACGAATGTTCCAAAGGGGGGAATGATGTTACACCCCATTTTTTTGTACGTTAAAGTGCACCATAAATAAATTAATGGAAGCTCGGAAATGAGATGTTACATCCCGCATTTTCGTATGATAATGTTTTATCGTAAGATAATGGATGTAAACTCGGGGATGAGATTATCTTGAGGTTAACATGTTTTCGCTATTTATAACAAGCGATAAGTATGTGTCATGAAGGATAAAGGGTACACGAATTAAAGAAAACGAGTTTCGTTGAAAGTGGCCAATTTGGGATAAAATACGGGTCGAGAAATAATACCCGATAATTATGGACTAGTACCATGCAAGGAATCATATGACCACGGTAGTATAATGTATAAAGCATATTAAAAATGAGTAGTATTTTTAGTAATTTGAGATGATTCTTAATTATACGGATAATTGATTAATTACCGGGTAACGGGACATTACCTAGTTAATTATTTTAAAAATGAGATAATGATTAAATCTGCCCAAAAACGTTGCAAAAAGCCTCAAAACTAAGAAATGACTCTTAGTCATTTTATGATGAGGTGGCTAACTAAGGTTTATAGGAATTTATTAAGAGAATCACTCTTGTTCAAAACTAAGAGAATGAGTCTTTGTTTCCATTTTCCATTTTGGACAACAAGCAGAACGTCTTTCTTTTCCAAGGAAGGGCATTCTTTGCCCAAGCACACTGTAACGACCCGACCGATCGTTTTGAGAATTTAAGCTTCGTTCGGTGGCGCACAGTCTTGAAAAGCTTCATAATATGAGTATCGACTTGCGTGCATGGTTGAATTCAGTTAATGGATGATTCAGAGTCAAATTGGAAGAAGGAATCTAGTTTTGGAAGTTTGCGGTGAGAATTTGACCGGAACTGGACATTTGAGTAAATTGCCTGGAATGAATTTTTAATGATTAAACAACTTCATATGGTGATTTTGGACTTAGGCGCGCGTCCGGATTCAGATTTGGAGGTCCGTAGGGTAAATTGAGGCATTTTAGCGAAAGTTGTAAAAGTTGAAGTTTGAAAAATGGAGAAGTTTGACCCATAGTTGACTTTTGTGATATCGGGGTCAGAATGCGTTTCCGAGAGTTGGAGCAGCTCCGTTATGTCATTTTAGACTTGTCTGCAAAATTTGGCGTTATTCTGAGTTGAATTGATAGGTTTCGGTATGAGATTTGATATTTGAAGATTTGGAAATTCATAAGTTTGATTTTTGGTTTGATTCCTTGTTTTGGTGTTGTTTTATGTGATTTGAAACCTCGAGTGAGTCCGTGTTAGGCTATGTGACTTGTTTATGTGTTTGGACGGGGTCTTGGGAGCCTCGGGTGTGTTCCGGGTGGGCCACGGGTCATTTTTCCCTATGTTTGAACTGTTGTTCTGCTATCTGGTATTTCCTTCTATGCGATCGCATTGGTTTGTCCGCGATAGCATCGCCCAAATTTGGAGAGCAGCATTTTCCTTCTATGCGATTGCATTGATTTGTCTGCGATAGCATAGTACAAATTTGGACAGCAACATTTTCCGTCTATGTGATTGCATTGATTTGTCCGAGATAGCATATCACAAATTTGGACAGCAACATTTTGCTTCTATGCGATTGCATTGATTTGTCCGCAATATGTTGATACCCAATTTTTTCCTATATATTTTTCAATATGCAAAATGCTTTCAAAATAGCATATGTACGTATATAAGTATGCTAAAATGTTTTATTATATTTGTTCTTCTTAATTTTCAAAGGTTTTTGAATCAATTTATTCCCCTATTTTATCCATAAAAAATCAATAATAATTTCTAAAATTATCATTTTTGGTGATTCACTTGTTGACCTTTTATATTTATGCTAAAATATAGCTAAGGGAATTTTGAATATTTTTACAAAATTATTTAGTATTTTTTAAGACTAAATTCTATAATTGCAACATTAGCCTTTTTAGGATTTAATTGCGTTTATGTTCATAATGATTAAGTCCAGTATTTTTTAAATGGTTAATTATATGTCATAAATCATTTTAGTACTTTTAGTTTATTTCTAGAAATCAATTTACTATTTTTTATATAATTTTAAATAGGGAAAAATTGGCTATTTAAATAATAGCCCAATTTCGTTTCAATTGTAGCCTAAATTGACCCCAATTTGAACCCAATTTTCTGACCCAATTCCCACTCAAACCCGACCCCCTAACCCAACTTGCACGACCCAACCCGGTCTCCCAGCCGTTGATCATTTAGATCAATGACTCCCGTTCCCCCTTACCTTTTTTAACCCTGAACGACCCATAAACCTAAATCATTTTCCACCCACCGCCTCCTTTGAATTCCCCTTCTCTCTCAACTCTCTCTGAAACACCTACAAACCCTAGCCGCCGCCATCAAACTACACCCTAATCCATGGCCTTCCGTGGTCATTCGAGACCTATACCAGCCTTTCATGGCTTCTATGTGTTTGGTTCTATGACCAGACTTCAAAGGAGTTTGGTCCAGTCCTTGCTCGACTGGTGTTCATGGCCTTTCTCCGACCATCCACGACCTTTCCTGGCCATTCATGGCCTTTCAAGGCGGTTCCTTGACCTTTTCTAGTTAGATCGTTAACTTTCGAGGCCCTTCTCGTTTCTTTTGGGTTTTCTGAAACCCTAACCTCTAAGATCTTTCTATTTCCTTCAAATCTGCTTTAGATCTGTACTCGCTATGACTTTCTTGAGTGTTTCTCGAAGGTTCTTTAACTTGCTTTCAAAACGACTCTTCATTTTTTCCGATTAGGTTTTCCTTTAAGTTATTTCAAGAAATCTCTTCTCTGATTTCAACGTGTTTCCGATTTTGCTATGTTTTGTTCATGTTGTTCTTCTATCTGAGTTAGCATGTTGAAAAACCCTAATTTGAATCCGGAAGTTGTTTGTTTAATGTGTACTTCTTTAACTAAGTTCCTCGTTCTTGTATGACTTATTTGTGTTACCATTTTTTAAACTCGATTGTTGTTGAAAAGCCCTTGGTCTTTAGTGTCTGAAATTGTTTATTTGAGTACTTGACTCGACTGAAAGCTTTTGTTTTAGACTTTCTTTTCTTTATGTGACTTATCTGATTTTTACTATCTTTCAACTCGACTAGGGTTGAAACCCTAACTTTTTTAAAAGTGTTTCCTCACCTGCGACTGTGAAACCTTTGCATGTTTCTGGTGCTCTGTTTTCCTCCCTGTTGATTCAATGTGACTTGACCTACTTGATTACTATGCTTCGAATGTTTGCTTTACTACTGAACCCTAGCTTATTTCTGCCACTACTGCCTGTTTGTGATTTTGTCAATGAGTTTGGCCTCGCATGTCTAATGACCTTGTTCACTTTATTTATATGCTGAAGTTTCCTCCTTGATTGATCTTCATCTTGTGACTAATTTCTAATGTTTCCCTTTTATGAACCCTGATTTCACTCGCCCGTTCAAATTGATTGATTCTTTCCCCTATACTATGATATTTTGCCTTACTGAATCTTTTCCAAAATAAGCATATTTCTGTACTTAGACTTGATTACTTACTTAATGCTTGTACTACTTCTTTTATGGCAATAATCAACCTGCCTCTAAACTGATCCCTTTGCTTATTTGAATCTGTTACTACCTGTTAAATAGTGATTCCTTAATTAAAGGGAATAACTTGTATAATTGATTCTGACTGTTGATTGTTTCCATATTTCTACCAAAACTTTACTTATTACCTCTCCTTCACTCATTTTCAAAAAGCTATAAATACCTTGCACCCTTCTTCTTTCAACGACACGAACAACAAGGAACGAAACACTTGAGTTCAGAACACACACTTCACGAAAAACTCTCTATCTCTTTTCTCTGTTACTACTTGTGTTGCTGCCTTACCTAGCCGGCTGAAAGCCAAGGCTAGGCTGTGGGAAATTTGCTTACTTTTCTTTATTTATTTGCTTCTTTACTGGTATGTTCTAATTAATTTTCCAGCATCAACAACAACATGTTTCTTTACTATTTCCTTCACTCTTTCCTGTTTCCTGCTTGTGTGTAATCAAGCTCCATTACTGAGCATACTGTAATCTGCCCCTCTTGTGTGAGCCTTGTCTTGGGACCCATGAGCTCCCTCTGAACTTGGACACAGTGTGTGCTGGCCCTTCCACACTACACTCATCTCTATCTGGTTATGCAAACTTGGTGTAAGCACTGTCCGGGGTCCTTTAAGACCCTCAGAGAACTTTGACACACCCAGGTCTTAGAAAGGCTTTGAAACAAGTGGCATTTGAGGTGTGTTGTTCTATAACTCAGAGAGGAAGTCAGAATCAGGATTCCTATGGTTGTAACTTCTTATTTTACATATTTTTTTAATTTAATTCAGCAATTGGTCTGTAATAATTTGTAAACAGATATTGGAGTTGGCTAGTGAAAAAGGGTTGGGTAATTATGCATGCTTAACTATTAGAAAGGTAGAGAACATGCCTATAGGACCTGTTTTCTGCATGATTAATTCAACATTTAGATGATATGCCTATAGGATTTTTTTAGTCTGCATGTTTAACTCTGCATTTAGAGAACCTGTCTATAGGACCTGTTTTAAATTCTGCATTTAAATAACATGCCTATAGGATTTGTCTTACACTCTGCATGTTTATTACCACACTTAGACACCATGTTCTTAGGATCCAATTGATTATAATCCGGCATCATGTCCAATAGATGAAAATCAGTACCTTTTCATCGAAATCATTCCTGTAGGAATTTTAAGCAAATCCTGCCTGCTTCATTTCACGTTCAACCAGATATCATGGCTATAGGAATTAAAATTAAGAATAATAGATATCAATATCTATTGAATCTGAAACCAGTCTAGTCTAAAATCAGTTCAATTCATACTGTTCTGAACTAGTTTTAAAACAACTACTCTCCTCTTATTAACACGGTTTAGCAAGCATGCCTATAGGATCTAAAACCGCTCATTTTAAATTTGTTACTGCTTTGCCACATTATGAATCAGTAATAGATATCATGTTTATATGATCTCACCCAAACACTTAGGCAAGCCTAGGTGACAACAAATAAAATTGAACTCGCCTCTGTTAATTTTAATTGCTACAACCAGCAGGCAGGCTTGATTCAGACTTCTTATCTGAGTTATGTAAAAAATTGGTCTGCTTCAACAATTAAAACTCCCCTACCTTAGTACTTTAGATTCAGACCTTGATTGTGTTTAAGTCATGTTATTTATGTGCTTTTCTTGAGGAGGTATACATGAGCCATTTAGTTGCTTACGTGCTTCCCTTTAACGTGCAGTCCTATATGTTTTTGTATGACGCCTTAGCTTTTTCACCTTTTGAAACCTCAAAGTCAGCCTAATATCCCTCCTCTTTAGGAATAGTAGTCCTAAATTCCTCCGGGAATGATAGGAATGGGACGGGTAATAGCATGCAATAGTGGTCGAGACCAATCCGTGCTTTAATACCTTGACGGGTTGGGAAGGGTAGATATGGATATGATGACCGGTGGGCCAATGCCACGTGTAGCCCCTCTTTAGAGGAGTGATTACCGGGTATTGCATTGATGTGATCCATATTATAAATAAACCTAGGACCCCCTTTATATTCGTTAGCATGCTTAGTTATAACTCTTTCAAACTTTGTTCTATTTTTATCACTTCCAAACACTTGTGTATTAAAATCCCCTCTTATTTGAGTCTTATTTGTTTACTTGTTAATTGCAAAATTCACAAAGAACTATCTGGCCGGGAACCACACTAGTGGATCCTGAGAGGTGCCTAGCACCTTCCTCTTAGGATAATTTCAAGCCCTTACCCTATCTCTGGTTATCAAACAAACTTAGAAGTGAACCTTATAGGTGTCCTAATGCACCTTAAATCATTAGGTGGCGACTCTTCAAATGCAAAACCCAGTTCCCAAAAGGAATGAGTTGTCCTATATTCAAAATGTCATAAACCCGATTTCCAATGCAATGAGGGAAAAAGGGGGCGCGACACGATAACATAGCACAAATTTGGACAGCAGCATTTTCCTTCTATGCGATTGCATTGATTTGTTCGCGATAGCATAGCACAAATTTGGACAGCAACATTTTCCTTCTATGCGATTGGATTGATTTGCCCGCGATCGCATAGAACATATTGGGCCAGTAGCTATTTTCTTCTACGCGATCGCATCACTTCTCCCGCGATCGCAATGAAAAAACACCTGGGCAGACAAAATATATTCCAAAATCAAGGGTTACACCATTTTCATCATATTTTGACTTCTAGAGCTCGGTTCTTGGCGATTTTTGGTGGGTTTTTCACAAAATTCGATTGGGTAAGTGTGCTCACTAGAATTAAATATATTCCATGAATTTGTCTTTATTTTTATCATTTAAATTTTATTTTGGGTTGGGGAAAAAGTTGGTTTTTGAAGAAAAATTTCAAAATGAAAAATCATGATTTGAGTGACCAAATGGTATCGGAATTGGATAAATTTTGTAGGGTTGAACTCATTTTGGAATGGGTGATCGGATTTTGTAAAATTTGACGGGTTCCAAGGTGCGGGCCCTGGGGTCGACTTTTGGGTCTATTTTTATATCCTGAGGGTAAATTCCTTTAAGCGTTTAATTTCTTTTCAAAGGCAAAATTGACTTATCTTCTTCGTTTCTTTCCTTTATTGTTGCTTTAATTTATGAAACTACTGTATTTACTGCTTTCTTAACATGCAAATACGTGCAAACATGCTTTTAATTACTGCATAATCATGATCAACATCATACTCCACTCGTGGCAAACAAATACCATAGCAACACTTATAATGAGTGGTTGCGCTCTTCCTATATTACTACCCTCTAAATTCGGAAAGGCATATTTGCGGTAAAACCAGTCGATCAGCGGTGCAGTCGACGGTTCCGTGCCTTCCCCCTTGAGTTGTCCGCTCAAGGGTACCAGTCTAAAACCCCATAGAAACCTTACTCTGTTCAAACTGGAATGCATCATGGTCAAACCTAGCCGGGTCAGTTATGTTGTCCACATAATGATCCTTTAAGATAGCCTTGTCCAAAGTCCACTGGGTTTCCCTAAGCCCAAATGGGCATCACCACGTTCTGTGCATTTATTTAGATAACTAAATGCTTCATGCTAATTATTGGTATTAAATAGTCGAGTCTGGTGGGGGTAAGGGCCTAACCTTATTTGTCTTGCAGAAATATGAGGCACGAAGTCCTTAGATTCAGTATGGTCACCAACATCCACCCAATACTGCTAAGCTGGTGGAAAGATCTTCACTCTAGTGATCAAACTCTCGTTCGAAAATATCTGGGAAATCTACCATCCCTTCTAAAGATCCAACCTAACAACACGATCATAGAAGCTGCCACACTATTTGGGATTGTGAAAGGGCTGTATTCCGCTTTGAGGACATTGAAATGACACCCCTGCTAGAGGAGATAGGAGGATTAGCCGGTCTAGTCTAGGAAACTTCAGGTCTACTGATGTCTGACAACCGTAAAGGCAGGGGTTTCCTCAAAATGATGGGTTTAAAGAAGAATCCAGAGTTGACATGTCTGAAAGAATCCTACATCCCTTTCGACTATTTGTACGAAAGGTATGGTCACAGCAAATCCTACCGTACCTACCCTGACGAGTTTGGCCTCACATCCTTGGGGCACATCCATCGAAGGGTCTTCGTATTCATGTTTTGTTTCCTGGGGTTGATCGTGTTTCCGATGAAGAAAGAAAGAATCCACACCAGACTGACAATGGTAACTAATGGAAGGGATTGGTGGGCAGCCATTCAGCATCGTGCCCATGATCATTGTCGTCATATATCGGGCCTTGGAGAAGTGTCAACAAGGAGAGAAACACTTCGAAGGCTGCAATTTATTACTCCAACTCTGGCTCATGGAGCATCTCCAAAGGGGTGAATACCGACAAGAGATTCAGCGAAGGGACTGGGATGATCACATCGCTTTCCATCATCCGAAGCGAATGAATTACATCCCCGAGATGTTCGCTCAACTGGAGGATACCAAAGAATGGGTTGAGCAGTTTGATAATCTAATTGAAGAACAAGTCCAATGGATGTTCGAACGGTTTTCGACCGAGGAATTCATCGCCCGATCCAGAGATGCACCTTTCCTGATATTAATTGGTCTGCGAGGAACCCATCCTTATGTCCCTCTCTGAGTCCTGAGACAAGCGGGTAGGAAGCAGGTTATACCTAGGGTTGACAAGATGAGTCATTTTCGGGCTGACTTCCAGAATGATGATAGTCCTTAAAAGTGCCAGGCTCAACATATGTGGCACTGCAAGATCATAATGGGGAGAGATACCATCGAGCCAGACAAGTATCATGCTGGTTATGCTCCTTTCTACTCAGGTTGGTTGGAAGACAATCATGATGGTCTGGGCCAGCCAGGGTTTGCCCGAGGTCACAGAATTATAGATGAAAGGGCCGAGGCACAGGTCAAATACAACCAACTGCACAAAAGGATCCGGGAGTACGAAAGCGAGCACCGCGAAATACAAGAGTCCAACCAGAAGCTAATTAAGGAATGGAAGGACATGGCTATCGGTGCCAACAATCGACTGGGATACTTGGAGCGAAGCATAGTGGAGTTGGAGAGAATGTTTCTCAAGTGGGTCGAAGACTGCCAAATGTTGAAGGAACAGAAGGCAGACATCTAGCCAGGGCCTACCTATTGCTGGGACTTCGTGAATTGGGAAAGCTGTTCGACGGAGCCAGGCATGCCGAATCTGGGGAAGGTCCCTTTGGGACCAAGTAGATAGGAGTTTTTCTTTTCGCTTTATAAAATGTAATAAGGCCAAGCGCCATTAGTGATTTCCATTTCCTGTTTAATTAGTGTCAATTTGGGATTCGTCTATTTTTATCAATAAAATGAGGCATTTAGCATTCTAAGTTCTCCAAATCAATTTGTCGCTAGGCCTACCTTGGGCACAACGAGGCTCCCAAATTAGGACATGCTTTACATTCCTGCACTACGTGTTTAAATACTGCAATACTTTATATGATCCTCACTAACTTGGTTACCTTTTTGTTTTATTTTTGTTATTCCCCTGCCCAAAGGTTAGTTCGTGCACTCTAGCAACATCATCTTATTCCACAAGATCCAAGGGCCCTCCACCCACTCCTCCTATAAGTCCTGTTAAGAACAAGAACAAGGGGAAAATGGATGATTTGAACATCGGAAAAAAGAACACAACAGCAGAGGCCATTGATGGTCATGGTATTCGGTTTCCCAATGAAAATGTGTCACAACTTGAGCAGAAATTGTTGAAGTTTCAAGAAGAGCTTGATCAGGTTCGGAATCTGGCCAACCTATCCTTCTCCCTCAGCACCCCAGACACCATCTTCCCCAACGTTCAAAATCCCACACCTCCACGAAAGCAACCAAATCATCCCACTGTTCCAACGAAGAACCAATGCAACACTTGCCATACTCCAAACAACAATCCATTACTCATTCCCGAACCACAAAATTCCACAAATGACCATTTCCACGCACGCACACCCGGCCACCACAACAATCCCATCTATGTGGAGACCATGCCCAGCGATACCGCATCTGCGGTATAAATTTACGCACATGCGGACTGCTCCTGCGCAAAACCTACCGCTTCTGCAGTTTCCCATAAGTTCCCCTTTTTCCGCACCTTTGCCCTAGTCACCGCATCTGCAGGCTCGTAGGTACGGCTAAACTTCTGCATCTGTGTTTTCAGTCTTGTTTCCTCTTTTCTACGGACCTCCAAAACACAATCTGAACACGCTCCTAAACCCGAAATCACCCAACAGAGCTAATGGAACCATCAGAATTTCATTCCGAAGCCCTCTTCACACTGTTCCTTCTACGTTCAAATTTCCAAAACATAAGCTCTCATTTAGGGACTAAGTATCCCAAAACTCTCCAAAACTCCAAATATTTCCTCCCGGAAACTCACAATAGCAAAAATAAATATGGGGAAACAAGTTAATAGGGGATCGGGGCGTTAATTCTTAAGACGACTGGCCGGATCGTCACAACGAATAAATCTGGACTATCGGATCATTTGATCAACGGCTCTGATATTTCAAAGTATAAAAACTAATAATAGTTTTATTATGAGATAAAAGACAATCGTTTGATCTTTTTAATCCAACGGTAGAGATGAGGTGGGGCAAAGGTTTTAAAATAGTGGGAAAACGGGGATTAATGCAGAGCGTTGATGATTTGGGCTAATGGTCCAGATTTTTTGTGTTTGTTTTGTGAGTGTGGGAGATAGGCGACGTGGCGCCTTGGAATTCGGGCAAAGGAGATGGCATAGATTGCCATCATGAATAGGGGGTGGGTATGGACCGGGTTGGAAGTGATTGGGCCTGTGTATTCGGGCCAAAACAGCTTAAATGAATTTTAGCACACAGCCACATTGAGTTTAATTGAATCTTTGCAATTATAGCATTTTAGTCTTTTAAACGCTTTAAAAATTAATTTAACTAAACTTAAACAAATAAAATTAAATGAGATAACAAAACATATTCATCAATTACACTAAAAATTACTGGAATTAATTGATTATCTATTAAAATATGTTATCTACCAAATTACGAAGTTAATTTTGGATTTAATTAATTAATAAGCGAGTAAATTAAAATCAAGGATTAATTTGTTAAATGGATTATAAAACTTGTGTCTCAAAATATAGAAGTTATTTTAATAATTTTAAAATAGTAAGAGTAATATATTTCATAAACATTAATACCGAATTATTAATTTAATACTATTAATTACTATTTTCTTATTATAGTTATACAAAATAGGTATAATTTATTAAAAAAATATTTTCACCATATTTATCGCTAATTAACAAGCATTACTAATTTAATTTTTAAAGGGAGGGTCAAAATTGGCCGTCAACTTTGTCCAGAATCATGACATTCCTTTCAAAACTTCCGCAACCTCATCCATTCAATCTCAATTCCCCACGGCTCACCGTATGTCACGACACAAATCTTAACATGTCGTGATGGCGCCTATCACATTACTAGGCAAGCCGACAATCACAAAATAATTACGCATTTTAAATTAAAAGCATGTTGTGATAAGTTTAACAGTAAAAAAAATCTCATAAATAACCGATAAGAAGACCTGCGACTCAACTACAAAATCCCCAAAATTCGGGTGTAATCGAGTACATGAAGTACTAAGTGTCAGCATAGTCAAAATCTCTAATACAATTATCTGAAAGATTGAATAGTACTAAATAAACTGAAAGGAAGGAGTGTCGAGGTATGTGGGCGTCATAGCGGCTATCTCAATAATCTCCAAATAGATACTGCACCAAGTCTAGCAACTATTGTGCCCACATGTACAAGGATCTACACATGAAGTGTAGAGTGTAGTATAAGTACAATCAATCCAATGTACTCAATAAGTAACGGGATTAACCTTGGGCTGAAAGAAGCGACGAGCTTAGAAAGTTACAACCCAAATTCAGATAATGATAGTGCAAATATAACAGGGAAATGACAGTAATAACTCAGAGAAATTCCATAATCAGTTCGTAATCAAATTTAATTGTTATTACCATTTTTGCGGTAAACAGTTTGGCGCCCACCGTAGAGCTAAAAATAATAATGATTATTTTCTTGCTGGTTTAACTACATAACACAAGTTATCTTTCACACTTTTCTTGCCCAAGGTCTTTCATTTCAGGTCAAAATGTCTGATTCAATAAACAACAATCTTGAGAACCATGGAGAGAATGGCGTGGATGTTCCACATGTTGGTGTACCACCACAAAACCTCAAGAATGCACCAGGACCAATTCCGGTGGATGCGGTCTCACGCGACGCCCAACATGTCGATATAAGCTCCCACACTAACAGGAGCGTGCACCAAGGAGACCAACAAGAAGCTCAGCAAACCCCAATTAGGGAAGAAAGAGAGGTTAGCCTTCACGTTATTTTTGAAATGATACAGGCACAACAGTTGGCGATTGCTCAGCTGCAAAGTCACCAGAAAACTCCTAGCACGATAGCACCAGGCACGGCCCCACCAGCCGAGCAGGTACCTGAGAGATCGAGAAATAACGGGTCAGCAACCGACCCTGCCATCGTGAAGATGCTCGAAGACCTCACAAAGAGGATCGAGTCGGGCGAGAAGAAGATAGAAGCCAATGACAAGAAGGTCGAGGCCTACAACTCCAGCGTCGACCAAATTCCGGGCGCACCCCTGATCCTGAAAGGTGTGGATTCGAAGAAGTTCCTACAAAAGCCGTTCCCACAGGAAGCGGCCCCGAAGTCCATCCCAAAGAAGTTCAGAATGCCAGACCTTTCGAAGTATAATAGGACTTCGGACCCTAATGGGCACGTTACTGCTTACACTTGTGCAGTATAGGGCAACGACCTGAAAGATGATGAGATCGAGTCCGTCTTGCTGAAGAAGTTTGGAGAAACACTTTCTAAAGGGGCAATGATGTGGTATCACAACCTTGCCCCAAACTCAATAGATTCATTTGCCATGCTGGCAAATTCTTTCATTAAGGCACATGCCAGTGCCATTAAAGTAGCAACAAGAAAATATGACGTCTTCAAGATCAAGCAGAGAGAGAATGAAATGCTGCCATAGTTTGTATCCCGCTTCCAAATGGAACGAATGGAACTACCACCAGTCTCCGATGACTGGGCAGTGCAGGCCTTCACTCAAGGTCTGAATGAATGAAGCTCGGTGTCTTCGAAGTAGCTGAAACAGAATCTGATTGAATATCCCGTTGTGACATGGTCAAACGTTCACAATCTATATCAATCGAAAATCAGGGTCGAGGCTTCTGGCAAAGGAGCCAAAACTAAACAATTAAAGGTACCAGCCATACGCCAAAGACAGGAGAAACGCCCCGAGGCACAACATACCCCGCAACGATCGAGGATGGACCAAGGCCAAAACCCCCGGGGACTCATCAACAAAGATGGGTTCGATAGATATACAGGGCCGACGGAAGCACCCCATTTGTCGGAATACAACTTTAACGTTGACGTATCAGACATCGTGTTTGCCATCAGTAAAATCAGAGACACCCGGTGGCCAAGGCCTGTACAATCAGACCCTTCACAAAGGAACCATAACTTTGTGTGTGAATTTCACAACACACACCGCCACAGGACCGAGGATTGCCACCAGCTCCGAAAAAAAGTAGCCATACTACTCAGTAAAGGTCACCTCCGAGAATTCCTAAGCGATCGGGCCAAGAATCAGTTCCGGGAAAGAGAGACGGCCAAGAAAAAAAAATGAATGAGCCACAACATGTCATCCACATGATCTTGGGAGGTGTCGATGCCCCACAGGAGCCCATGATGAGAAGAACAGAAATCTCCATCACCAGAGAAAAGCTAACTCGGGTTTACGTACCCAAGGACTCTCTCACGTTCAGTGATGAGGACATTGAGACCTTGTCTTAGCCTCACAACGATGCACCAGTAATCTCTTTCCTTATGAATACATTTCAAATTAAACGTGTACTTGTAGATCCAGGTAGCTCGGCCAAGATTATCAGGTCGAGGGTGCTAGAGCAGCTCGGACTGCTTGACCAAATCGTACCCGCCTCTCGAGTTCTCAAATGATTCAACATGGCAAGCAAATTAACGAAAGGGCAAATCACCCTTCCAGTCAACGTGGCCGCACAACCCAAAATGCCAAATTCCATGTCATCAAAGGAGACATGAGGTACAAAGCCTTGCTCGGAAGACCATAGATACACTGCACGAGAGCAGTGCTATCCACCCTCCATAAAATGATGAAATTCCCGACAAAGGATGGGGTTAAAACCGTCTACGGGGAATAGCATGCGGCGAGAGAAATGTTTGCGGTGCACGACGTAACTCCGACACCAATAACTCCACCCTCGAAGGAGCCAAAGGGTAATCAAACAGTAAAATAGAGATAGAAAACTACATCTTTGGATAAGCCCGACTGACCAAACAAAGGACCGTACCGCATCCTTCGAGCGAATAATTGAAGGACTACCGAGGTCAAAGCGCCATCACCACTAAGGTATGACCATCTCCCTTTCAATTCACAGCTCGTACTAACCTTTATGTAGGTGTCCGACCAAGACAGTCAAAACGCTAACCAAGCTCGAAGACCTTAAGGTTTTAAAGCATCTGTTGCACTCTTCTTCAACCGGGTTTTTATCCCAAAAAGAGTTTTACCAGCAAGGTTTTTAACGAGGCAACATCGATATGCTACCTAAGGAAGACTCAACGAGTATTCAAGGTTCCTTTGCAATCAACCTCAAATACTGGGGGGCATCCCCCAGAAGATCACCTACTTGGAGAAGTCAAGATACGCCGAATGGGGTCTTGAAAGGAAAATGATGTGCCGGGCCAAATGGTCGAACGAACCGTGTCCGCATAGAATAGCCGAGCCCCTGACGCTGAAAACATGTATTCTTGTACCATGTAGTCGAAGAATACTTTTCAACGAAGCATTTCACGCTTCAAAAGAAACTCGATATTTTTGCAAAAACGACTCCTCTGTCAAAAAATGTCCCGAACACTCGGGGATTGGCGTCAACAACTCAAAACAACGTGACCCCATGTTCGAAGCTTCGAAGTTTTAAGCCCTCAATGAGGAAACATCAAGATCACAAAACAGCTCCAGAGCCAAAAATGTCCCGAACACTCGAGGGCTGGCGTCGAAAACTCAAGGCTACATGACCTCCGGGTCGGGAACTCCAGAATTTTAAGCCCTCAATGAGGCAATACCAAGTTTGCAAGTAATGGCTCCCGATCCAAGGAACCCTCGATGACTCGGGGACTGTCGCCAATCGCCACTCATCGAATACCCGAGGCCATAAGACCCCAAGCGGGCTGCCTCGGTCTCGTAAGACCTACGTAAGGCAATAACAATATCTGTAATACCTCAAGCAAGGCATGAACCACACTTGTACCAAGTGGAAATATCTGTAAGACCTCAAGAAAGGTATGAACCATACTTGTACCAAGTATCCAAAACCGTGAGACCTCAAAGGCATGTAAAACTTGTAAGACCTTACTAAAGGCATAAACCCGATCTCAAAGTTTAGGCTATATATCGAACTTGTAAGACCCGTAAAAAGGCATAGCCTCGATATAGACGCCGAAAGTACTTCACTCAGGACTTAAAGGTTCTGGCCAAACAATAACGACTACGGTCGCAAGGTTGTACCAGCCAAACTAACGCGACTCGGGGACGCCCGATCGTCGCTAAAAAATCATAGGACTTCAATTACTTCGAATATACTTCGGAAAGAACCGGTTAAGCGGGTTACCCTCGACATAGGCAAAAGAGTTTCGACCATGTCAGCTCCTAAACATTGGCTTTGAGATACTTAGCCTCCGAGCCAAACCTCTCGAGGTGCTCCATCATCGCCATATAACGACTCACAATCGAGGTTGTTTATTAAGCCAACGAAGAACAGGCAAACACTATTTCAAAAAATCCGTATCGAGGGAAATATAAAGCCTACATAAAAGGTCGCATCGACCCAAGGCGTAAGAGCCACGGTCGCCATCCCACACATAAAAGGTCGCATCGACTCATGGCGTAAGAGCCATTGTCGCTAGCCCATACAAAAGGTCGTACCGACCCAATGCGTAAAAGCCTAAAGGCCAGGTTTAAATTCAACTACTTGAGGGTCGAATGAGCTCGTCAAAACCCGATTCGGAGACTGAACCCAAAACAGTTAACTAAATATGCCTGAAAGCAAAAGCATAAGAGCCACTATCGCTAGCACATACAAAAGGTCCTACCAACCCAACGCGTAAGAGCCTAAGGGCTATCAAACCCGATTCGGAGAATGAGCCCAAAATAGTTAACTAAATCTGCCTAAGAGCTAAAGCGGAAGAGCCATTGTCGCCGTCTTATACTAAAAGGTCGCATCGACCAAGTGCGAAGAGCCTACGTGCCAGCCTAATGAGCCCCGGGGCCATACCACAAATGTAAGGATTCCTCTCAACTTAAAGACCAGTTCATCTGGCTAAACACAAGGCAAAAAGAAATGCAGGAGAAACAAAACCGCGAGGTATCCTCTTTATACATACATGCAAAAAAATACAAGCTCCATTTACAACGTACTTTGAAAGTACTATGTACATAATTAGAAAAGGAAGTCTACGTCCCCCATTGGGGACTATGTCCCGTCAACCTCATCCTCGCTATCCTCGGTGTTGGACAGGAGTGACCTAGCGCCTCGTTCGTATGCCCTCGCCCGCTTCACCTCTCCCGAGAGGTCAAAGCCCCTTGCATGGATCTCCTCGAGGGTTTCCCTTCGAGACTTACACCAATCATATTCCTTGCTCCTGTCCTCGCGGTCGAGAATCCTTCTCAGCTCACTTGAGCATAGGCAGCATCCTTCAAATAGACCGCCACTTTCTGGTCGGCATTAGTTCAGCTCATTACAGCTTCATCCTGGGCGTCCACAACCTCGGACTTTATCTTCAAAAGCTCAGACTCGATCTTCATAACCATATACGTTCGAACCAAGCTATTATCGCGAGCTAAGGGAAGTTAAACCTTGAAAGCGGAAGATTTAGCCAGAGCACCCTTCTCCACTAACGCCCGAATGTCCACCCGAGCCTTCAACTCATCATACTCATGCTTGGCCCGGCCAACTTCATTCCGAAGGCGTTTGAGATCCTCCATCTTTTTCTGCAACTAGAATAAATAAAATATTAGCCTTAGGAGCTAGAAGAAGGAACACACACTCACTCGGAACAAAAACCACATGCTCCTTCAAGTAGCTCTCATAATTCAAGCTCTGACTCGCCTCATACCGTAAGCGTGCCAACTCGACTACCCTTTTGTCGCAAAGGAGCCTAAGGGATTTCTCCCCATCCAAGCCTTCCGTAGTATGGCCTCACGACGAAGCAGCTCGGACTTAAGATTGTCGAAGGCCTGCAAAAGAAAACTTAGTAAGGAAGGGAAGGCGCGAAACTCAAAGGGCCTGTGCCAAAACTCACCACAGAGTGAAGCCACTGAGCTTCCTCGAAGGTCGAGCGCACATATGCTAGTATGGCTCCCTCAGCCCCAGAAGAGCCGACCCCGGCTGGGATACGGTCGGTCGGTGTATACGATCCCAGGATTCATGTATCCCTCGAAGCACCTTCGACAGAAAAAGAAGACGGCAGCATAGGAGAAACCGCCTTTCCAAAACAGAAATCATGGGCGCAATAG
This sequence comes from Nicotiana attenuata, assembly GCF_001879085.1. Lineage (NCBI taxonomy): Eukaryota > Viridiplantae > Streptophyta > Magnoliopsida > Solanales > Solanaceae > Nicotiana > Nicotiana attenuata. The sequence goes on along the minus strand of NW_017672435.1, from coordinate 155,026 downwards.
ACTCGATTAATACTTCCACCCCGGGCCCTCGGGCCCCCGGTCCAGGTTCACCTTGCTTTGAGCATCGTCACCCTACAAAGGTGTTTCTTTCTTGTTGTTATCATTCTTTAACCCAGAAGCTGGTAATACGTCTCCCTCTCCAAGGGGGCATGGCCTGGCATCAAAAGGCTGCCCGATGCTTGCAATAACAGAATTAGCACGCACAAACAAAAAGCGCCCTTCCGAGAGAAAAAGTTGGGGGAATGAATCACATAGCACGTACCGTGGTGTTTTGCCTCCCACCTATCCTTAGATAAAGCTTGCCACATGCGCTCATTGTAAGTCGAGTGGGTCGCCAACTTCCGAACCCAATCCGGTAGATCGGGAACCTCGCCCGACATCCACGAAATCGCTGTAGAAAAAGAAAAGAAGGCGCATTTACGAATGCAGCCTTCGCCATAAACAAAACTAAGAAGGCACAAGTATACCACTTATGTATAAAATTCCATTCCTCAGGAAATGGCAGAAACTCCAAGGGGATAATATCAACAGTCTGTACTTGGACGAATCGACTCATCCACTCCCGATCTATGTTTTCTTCATCATCAACGATGAAAGGGGTGGTCAAACGGCATCATAAGGCTAGCCGACCTCGATTGTGGAAAGGTCGGTACAGCCTGATAAGATGACTGAGCGTGAATTCAAGCCCTGCCTTCTCCGTAAAGAACCTCATCATCAACACTATCCGCCAAAATGACGGGTAAATTTGCGCCAAGTTAACCGGATACTTTCGACAAAAGTCAAGCACAACCCTATCAAGGGGTCCCAATGTAAAAGGATATGTGTACACATTAAAAAAAACCTCGGCGCGGTCCGTGATGCTCTCTTCCGGGGAACGTATCTGCAATGCTACCTTTTCTCCCCATCCACAGTCTTTCCTCAACAATTCAAGGTGCTCATCTCCTATTAAAGAAATGAACTTTGAGGCATAATCCTGATAACCTCGAACGATGGGAGTCTCTTCTGGCGGGAGATTCCCTCTCGAAGCAAAGTGCCCAGAGGCGGAGCTCCTTTCTCCTTGCCAAGAGGATTCGGGCATAGCAGCCATGGCTAAAGTAAAATGAAGGAAGGGGAAATGAAGACTTGGGTGAAAGCTTTGAGTGAAAGGAAAATTGGCGCAAAAAGAGGAGAACTCTATGAAAGAGGATAACTGCTCAGAATAGCGAAATCTCCAAAAGGGCGAAGACAACCCTATATATAGGAAAAGCGGCGACCACCTTCCTGCCCCAAAGTCCGACTAGAAATATCGGCTAAAGCTTTTATCACTTTGGAAAGATATGCCGGTAGAATTACCTTGGTTATTTCGCAATCGTATCCTATACTCGACGTCGCTATACGATGCTTCAAGGTCGAAAAACCCGCGTCAACCAAGTCCTGAGCTGGTACCCGGCCTCGAGGACCTCCATCAGGAAGCCATTGGCATCATTGCATGTCCCGAGGTGGTACCCAACCTCGAGGACCTCCATCAGAAAGAAGTTAGGCTCCAGGAAGCATTGGTATCATTGCAAGTCCGAAGGTGGTACCCGACCTCGAGGACCTCCATCAGAGAGAAGTTAGGCTCTAGGAAGCCATTGGCATCATTGCAAGTCCCGAGGTGGTACCCAACCTCGAGTACCTCCATCAGAAAGAAGTTAGGCTCCAGGAAGCCATTGGTATCATTGCAAGTCCCGAGGTTGTAACCAACCTCGAGGACCTCCTTCAGAAAGAAGTTAGGCTCCAGGAAGCCATTGGCATCATTGCAAGTCGCGAGGTGGTACCCAACCTCGAAGACCTCCGTCAAAAAGAAGTTAGGCTCAAAGAAGCCATTGGAATCATCGCAAATCGCGAGGTGGTACCTGACCTCGAGGACCTCTATAAAAAGAAGACAGACTCCAAGTAAACAATTAGTATCATTGCAAGTCCCGATATGGTACCCGTTCTCGAGGATCTCCACCAAAAGGGAGATAATCTCTAAAAACCTAATCATAAGGGTTCGGCCTCGAGGCATCCGAGCAACCCCCGCAGGGTCTAAAAGGCTAAGTCTCATTCCAAATTTTCGAAGCCCTACTCTTATTCAACTCAAAGTCGTGGGTTCTGACGGCCCGAGTTTGCCAATCCAATACGAGCTTGATCTAAGGATCGACAAAGGGTCCCACGGGAAATAGTGTTAATCAATCAAGGGCCAGAGGAGATACTCATGCTCGAGCTCGATATTCGCACCAATCAGTGGAATCATGCATTCAGATTCTTTGCAAATGCAGGTGAAGGAAACAAAACATGAATCATAAGAAAATCAAAGAAGCGCATTTCTTCATTAATAAACGATGATATTATGGCTATGAAGAATAAAAGCCGATAGTGCAGTGAATAATTCAGGAAAAGTGGACCGATGAGACGTCTCGGTTATCACAAAGGCTTAAATTATCAATATGACATCATCGCGGGACGTTCAGAGAGATGGATGTCAAAGTTGTTTCTTATCGTTCCACTCTAAGAAATGCGGGGACTATCTATATACGGCAAAATCGGAGGGTCCAATTTCCCTTCATTATGATGCCTTGTAAGCATGCCACGAAGGCTCGAGACTACGGCCGAGCTTCCTCCCTCGAGGTTCATCGATGCTCGACCTCGGGGAAGTACAAACCAACGGTTATGGTGAAAGTGGGGAGTTCCCAAGAGACGTGAATAGGGCTGATAAAGTCTGGTGGACTAGTCCAAAAACGAATCAAGGCATTACTTAGTTGTACCATCTCCATATCTTTGTAATTAATTCTTTTTGTACTATGTTAGGATTCCCCTCATATATAAAGGGGATCCTTGTCATTTTGTAAACATTTGTTGCTCCATACTAAATACTCAAGATCATTCTCTCGATATTGTTGCTTTAATTTATTACCTATATCTATTGTGTTCTATCTATTGTTCATCATTTATTGCTTATTATTGGCCATAAAGAGTCGTAATTGATTTTATTATAATTGTTAGTCACCCATTGATTACCCTCGATAGCTCCTCACTGAGCTCCAGACTCGACCCCGAGATCCTGTAATCAACAACTCGAGACCCTCGATCTTCGGCCATTCGGTTCGACTGTCACACCATTTAAAGCTATACTTTTGCCTTCTAATCTTTTTCTTAGCATCTAATTCTCAAACAATGTACGCGGCAAAATCAGAAGACTTGATTTTTTGCAGTCAAGACATTTTGGAAGCCTTCCCCGAGACCCCGAGGGTGGAAGGCCACGATCGAGTTCTCGACCTCAGGGCTCGTCGAGGTCCGACTCGAAGGAAGCAAGGTCCAAGGTCGGGATAAAAGAGGAAGTCCCCTAGGAACATGGCTACACCTAATAGATCCGGCCTATCTGAAGACTACTGTGAGATCTTGCGTCAAGCCGCCCCATCTTTGTACTCTTGCAATTAATATACATGCACTATACCGAGTCCCATCGCCTATATAAGGGGGACTCACCCTACCTTGTAAGGGACTGATGTTGCTCCACTTCTCCACAATGCAATAATATCTCTCTTTCTCTCTCTTTCTTCTAAGTTATTTGTCTTCATCGACCTCGAGGTCGCCTTAGCATTTTATTATTTCTTCATTTGTTCTTCACTATTTGGCTCGAGATTGGTAGTAAAGAGCCTTACCTGCTTATATCTTTATCTCTTATCCCCTTCCCGACTACTCTCGATAAGCCCGAGATAGGCTCGACTCCGAGGTACCTACTGGCCTGCTTTACGCCCGGGAAACGCCCCCTTACTGGTTCGATTATTGCTTTGGTTAACTCGATCTTCATCACTTTACTTCACGTTTTAGCACTAACCACCCATACAAACTAGCTCGGGAATAGATCACATATTTTTAGAATCCCATTTACAAATTTAATTGTTGTTACCATTTTCACGGTAAACAGTTTGGCGCCCACCGTGGGGCTAGTGATTATTTTCTTGCTTGTTTCGTCACTTCAATGCACGATATCTTTCACACTTTTATTGCCCAGGATCTTTCGATTTCAGGTCAATGATCAGCTCGATAAGGGAAATTGAGGACGATAACCCAAAAAATCGCAAAAAGAATAGTATGGCCGTTCTAACGGCTGGCGCAACACTGCAGGACCTTGACAACGCATCTAGATCGGTTCGAGCGGACGTGAGTCTGTACGCCACGCAGTGGGGTAGCGAAGTCTCGCGTACCGATGGCGGCACACAGCATGTTAACCAACAGGAAGCCCGAAAAATCCCAGCCCAGGTAGAATGGGAAGTTAATCTTCGTAATATTTTTGAAATGTTGCAGGAACAACATTTGGCTATTTCTCAGCTTCAAAGCCGCCCGGAGAATCTCAGCGCGGCAGCACCCAAAGTATCTCCTCACTTCGAGCCAATACACGAGGTATCGGGCAACGACGAACCGATAACCTATCATATAGCAGTAAAGATGCTGGAAGACCTTATCGTAAAGATTGAATCATGCTCGCGGAAACCCCTACAACAACCGTGTCCCAGAGGTACGATCCCGAAACTCAAGTTGCGAAAGTTGGAAACGGCGAAATCCCCCAGGAGTGAAAGGACCTCAAGTCCTCACGGGTGCACCACCACTTACGCACACCCGTCCAAGAACAGCAACCTCCAAAATGGAGAACTCGGGCCCGTCCCGATAAGGAGATATTAAGAAACTCCCTCGGGAGAAACCATGACGCAGCGCCACTGTTCAGCATCGGATCTCGAGGACCCACTCACCGTACTAGCGTTGTCCGTGGAAGCGCACGCCAGCGCCATCAAAGCAATGCCAAAGGGGCCCAATGCACCAAAGGCCGAGAGAAGAAGAAATAGAGTATCACGAGAAGCCGCACCCCCGCTCCCCGACAGGACAAACGAGACCGCTCCCGGTCCTGAGTAGTGCCTTCGCCCAAAACCTAAACAAAACATACCCGGCAACTCCAGAGCAGTTCAAGCAAAGCCTGATCGAATATCCTGTCAAGGCCTGGTCGGATGCCAGCAACTGACACCGGACCCGAATCGGGGCCATGGACGACCCTCGAGGAACCTCCTCGGGTTCGGCATTTCTTGGTAGATTCCCAGCAGAGGAGCTGACACTGAATGAATGGAGCCGTTGTCCATACGGCGCGAACGGAAGGGATAATTCGAGACACGGCATGTCTCGCAACAACAAGGCAGTAGCCCGAAGACAACACCCTCAAGGAACGTCCAATGGTACCAAATTCAACAAGGCGCGGCCGGCAAGGAAACCTCGCCCGATAGAGCTCGACTTCAACATTGCGGTTCCAAGCATAGTGGTCCCAATAAGCGAAGCCGGGAACTCCAGGTGGCTCGGACCTATTCAACAAGAATTCCTCCAGGGAAACCATGGCCCGCCACGGGAATCATGAGACGCTCGAAGTTATAGACCTAAAAGAGCAGCAACTGCACCATTCAACAAAGGTCGCCACAAAGTGTCGCCAAATGCGCAAACCTAGATCCAGCTCCACGGACGAAAGGAGATCGGACAAAATAGAGCCGGCGAGCCGCGGCGTATCATCACAGTTGTTAAAGGATGGCTACACCCCGTGAAGATCCGTAGAACGTAGAATGCAAGTGCCCATCACCAGAAAGGGACGGTCCCAAAAATGATCCCAGAGGACACCTTCTCGCTCGAGGAAAAGGACGCCGAGATTCCACCTCGGCATGCATTAACGTATTGGTAATCCCTTCTTTCAATTGACTCATTTCAAATAAAACATGCATTTATGAGTACAGGTGGATCGGCCAAATTATACCGACGATGTCGGGCCGAAGCCGATAGGATGATCCGGCCCAACGTTGCTCTCGGGCCGGACCTCTGATAGGTTCCCGATGGCGATTGCTACAAGGAACAAATTGCTCCCCCTGCGTGGCCTGCCCCAACTCAGGCCGATACGTCGAGCGACACAGGGCGCAGACGCTTTGTAGATACAACAGCGAATACATCGCCCGGGGCGAGATTCCGACCCTGCTCCGCCAAAGGTGAAAAACCCCACGACAGACGCAGGGCCAAAGCATCTGGAAACGAGCGACAAGAGGAGATCCCTCGCCTTATCCCCATGACCGGCGTTGCCCTCGATTGAGGTCAAAAGGTAAGGATAATCACATCCTCGGTCAGGCCTGGCCGGACGAGGAAGGCGACTGCCGCGGGGCTTACTCCCCGGAACGCAGCCTCCTTTTACCATTTCCTTTCCTTTCTTGTTGCTAATCTATACGTAGGCAGCCAACTGAGGCATTCGGTAGCTCTGGATCGCGCTCGAGGGTCCGCGGCTACCATGGGGCCCGCCGGGCATTCTTTCCTCGACCGGATTTCTAACAGGAAGAAGGTTCTACTAACAAGATTATTAGCAGGACTGCATATCCCCGAGGAGGGGACCCGACGAGATCGTGATCCTCTCTCTCCTGAAATTTTCCAATATGGAATCATACAAGCACATCGGAAAATAAGGGAAGTCACACCCATGTGGACCAGACTCACAACAACAGGGCAACATGTATTTATAGCTTATATTCTCGTCAAGCAATAAAGAATATTTTTAAGCATTCCACGCCTCGAAGAAGACTATTTCGGCTTATCCACAACAAAAAACCTCTCCGCCAGATGCATTTCGAGATACCCGGAGACTTAAAAAATCCGGTATCCGTATGACCCCAGGGTCGAAATGTTGGGCTCACCAAGCCCTTGTGGTGCAACTCCGAGCTCAAGAGAAGCGGTCTTCAGGCCTAAACAACTCGATGACTCGGAGACTGCCACCAATCTCTACGATTTGGAAAATCCGAAATTGTAAGACCCTAACGGGCACCCTCGACAAAACCAGATCTATTCTCCATATACTGAAAGACCTCAACAGGCATGGCAAACTGTAAGAGCTCAATAGGCATGAAAAATCCTGCAGTTTAGGCAATACATCGCATTTGAAAGAATCCCTAAAGGGCATACCCTCGGTGTAGACGCCTAAAACTGCTTCTCGGGATCAAAAATGGCCCCGGCCAAATGCACATGACTCCGGTCAAATGGCTGCTACAACCCAAAAAACACGACTCGGGGATGCCCGACTGTCGCTCAAAAATCCTCCGAATCTCCTTCGGAAAGAACCGGTTAAAAACAGGCTTCCCTCAACAGGCAAAAAATGAGTCCCGACCACGTCGGCTCCAAAATCGCAAAAACATCAATCTACTCGACCTACGAGCTATGAACCTTCCGAGGTGCTCAAAACATCGCCGACTATGACTTGAAATCGACGTTCTTTTAGAACCGACGACGGGTCAGGAAAAATAATCAATAAGAGCTTAACGAGAGGAAACAAAGCCTACAAAAAGCCTCCGGGCCTCACAAGGTCTCTACGACCAAAAAGCGTAAGTGCCATTGTCACCGGCTAAGCAAGCCTCCGGACCTCACATCAAAAGGTCTCTACGACCATACAGCATAAGAGCCATTGTCGCCGACTTAAAAATTGACAACTTGAGGATTAAAGTGAGCTCGAATTGTAACCCAATTCGGAGACGAGATCCAAAATAGTTAACCACAGCAAATCCTCCGGGCCTCATACCAAAAGGTCTCAATAACCAAGCAACAGAAAAGCCACCATCGCTGGCCGAGAGCTCGAATGAGATTTAAGGGTCGATTACAGCTCGGGTCACAATGCGACTTGGAGACTGGACCTAAAAATCAATAATACTCCCAAAGCGTTACATCGATGTCACTATCTCCAATCGGAACCTCCGGAAAGATCAAAGGGCCGATTATAGCTTGAATAGCAACGCGACTCAGAGACTGGACCCGGAAAATCGCCAAGCGCCCAAGAGCGAAAAACAAAAAACACTATCGCCGACCGGAACCTCCGGAAAGACTAAAGGGTCAATTACAGCTCGAATCGCAACGCGACTTGGAGACTGGACCTAGAAATTCGCCAAACGCCCAAGGGCATGAAATGAGAATCATTATCGCCAGCCCAAACGGGCTCTAGGGTAACTTAAGCTCGAGTCGGATCCCGACTCGGAGATTGAACCCGAGGGCAATTCAACCACAATACGCCTGAGGGCACGACCCAAATGATGCTATCGACGGTCAAAACAAATCTCCAGGCCGTGTGCCCGCAAATCGCTTCGGCCCAGGAGCACAAAGGGTCATCACCCTCCGCCCATGCAGGCGGGAAAGAGCTGGAAGGCCAGCCAAAGCTCGAGCCGTAACGCGACTCGGGGACTAGTTGTAAAACTGGTCTACACGATCGAGAGCCACGACAGAAAAAATGTACAAAGGGAATAATGCTTTAAAATTCTTCTTATATTAAATACAAAAAAGAACAGTCTCCACCTACAGGCACACCCTGCGCGCGCCGGAAGCCAGGTTACAAAATGATAGAATCTATATTTTGCGCCAAAGGGCTACAGCCCGTCAAGATCGCCCTCTGCAACGTCCACGAGGAGTGACCGAGCGTCACCCTCGTCCGCCCTTGCTTGAGCCAATTCCTCCGAGAGAATAAAGCCTCTCGCTCCAACCTCCTCGAATACTTCTCTCCGGAATCGGCAGCAAACATATTCCTCTATCCTCTTCCCACGATCAAGGGCTTGCCTCAACTCAGATTGAGCGTCAGCGGCCTCTTTTATGCAAATTGTCATCTTGCGATCAGCCCTGGTTCAACTTAACGCTGCTTCCGCCCGGGCATCAATTATCTCGGCCCTGACCTTCGAGAGGTCGGACTCAAGTCTCTCGATAATATCTGCCTGAACTTTGGATTACCATGGGTCAAGTTAAGTTGGACCTCGAGGGCAGGGATCCTAGCCGAGGCATTCATCCCCTCCAAGGCTTGAGCCCGCACTTGGGCCCTTAGTTCCTCGCAAGCGGCCCTAAGATAGTTCACGTCGCCTTTAAGGTACTCCAAGGCCTCTGCCTTTTTCTGCAACTGATATGGCAAGAAGAAATTAGCCTTAAAATTAGAAAGAATCGAAGAACGCACTACATGAAGTTACTTGCTCCATCAAATAGCTCTCATAGTTTGAGCTCCGATATGCCTCATATCGCCAATGTTGCAGCTCAACTCCCTTCTCCTTGCAAAGAAGCCTAAGGGATTCCCACTCATCTACAATCTTTTGGAACTTGGCCTTTTGACGAAACAACTCGGACTTAAGCCTATCACAGGACTGCGCAAGAATGGTTCAATAAGAGGAGGAAGATGCGGGATATGATAGAATTGTGCACAAACTCACCGCAAAGTGAAGACGAGAGACTTCCTCCAGATCAGAACACACTCCTGTTAGTACTGCTCCTGCGACTCTAGAAGAACCGGCGTCGGGCATAACGTGCTCACTCAAGGGAGCCGTTTGCCGAGAAACAGGCGCCCCGGGGACAGCCGAATCGGGCGATGCCTCGTCTTCAAAAATACGAGCCCGGCCAGCATCGCTAAAGGCTCCTTCATATTTTGGGCTCCGGTCCCTCTTATTACCACCGCCTCTCGGCCCAGAGGCCGATGACTCCATCTCCTCTCCGAAAAAGCACTGCCTCGCCCCGAGGAACTGTCCGATATCTACAAACAGCGAATCCAACATAAATGAGATGGAAAAATGTCACCTCGGGTACATATCAGTAGGAGAAAAGAAACATACGCACGTACCTTGATGTTCTACACCCCACCCGATGCGAGACATAGCTCGCCACCTGCGTTTGTCGCAAGACGAATGGGTCACCAACCTCCGAACCCAGCCGGGCAAATCATCAACTTGGCCCGCCGTCCACGTAGTTGCTGCAACAAGGCAAATAACATTGACTACTTGGCCGATTTTCGCCACGAACAAAATCTGAAGGAGCGACAAAGCGCCTCACTTATGTGTGTGATTCAACCCTTCGGCGAACGACAGAAACTCCACAGGAATAATGTCGGTCGTCCGGACTCGGACAAACCAACTGGCCCACTCTCGATCTTCGCCTTCCTTATCGTCAACAACGAAGGGCGTGGGCGAACGACCCCTCAAGGTTAACAGTCCTCGATGGTGAAAAGGCCGATATGGCCTGATAAGATGATCGAGCATGAATTCTAGTCCGGCTTTCTCCGCAAAGAATCTTATCATCAGCACCGTTCGCCAAAACGACGGATGAATCTGTGCCAGAGTAACCCGATACTTCAAGCAAAAGTCGAGTAAGACTAAGCTTGACTTCAATGGGTAAGGGAGAGACAACTATGGCAATGTGCTGGTGAGTGTGTGTGGGTGAGCAAATCGTGCAGTGTGTTTGGTTGGGAGCAAGGCTAATGAGCAGATGTGTGTTCTTGTGAATTTTCTTTTAGAGCTTACTGTGCATGGCTTAAGTGAGGTTAGGGTTTTTTTATTGTGTTCAGTGTTTAGGGCATGTAAGTGCGAGTTAGGTTCGACTAAAACAAGGAGAAAAAAATTAAAGTGGGCCGAAATACTTACCTGACGTTGCCAACCTAAGGCTTGGTGGACCTGGCGTTAGCCAGGCATCGCCAGCCTAAGGCCTGGTTGAACCTGGCGTTAGGTAGGTGTTGCAAGCCTATCGCCAGCCTTACCTTACTTTATCCAGGCGTATCCAACTTAAGGACTGGTGGACCTGATGTTAGCCAGGTGTTGCCAGCCCTAACGCTAGCTTTGCCTGGCTTTATCCTGGCTTCGCCAGCCCTAGCGCCTGGTGTACGTCAGGTGACTCATAAACCATGCTCGACTCGTCCAAACTCACCTGCAAACTTGTTAGTACCTAAAAACAAAAAGGAAAATTCTAACTACACTAGAAATCAACTACGAATTGAGTTGACTCCCAACGAGCGCCTTAGTTAACATCGTTGCACAACGAATACAACAGTCCAATGGGTTGCCTCCCATGAAGCGCCTGATTTAACGTTGCGGCACGATGCAGGTAAGCGCATTTATGGTATGCCTCAACATCGGAGGTTCGATCAAATGAGTCACTGACACTAACTTTGCTTCATCCATGCCTACATAATATTTTAATATGTGCCCATTGACTCTGAACTTACGAGTGTTATTTTCTGCAGCAATCTCTACGACACCAGTGGGATGAATTTCAACCACACGAAATGGCCCTAACCCTCTTGACTTTAATTTTCCCGAAAATAACCTTAGTCTTGAATTGTATAGCAATACCCTATCTCCACGTTTAAAACTCCGCTCATAATATTTTTGTCATGTATCATCTTCATTCTCTCCTTGTATAATCTCGTGCTATCAAAAGCGTGGTATCAAAACTCATCATGCTCGTGCAACTCCGTAACTCTACATGTTCTCGCTGCTTCAATATCGAGATTCAACTGCCTCAATACCTAGAAAGCTCTATTCTCCAACTCCACCGATAAGTGACACGCCTTCCCAAACACCAACTTGTACGGTGACATGGTGATCGGAGTTTTGAAAGCGGTTCAATAAGCCCAGAGTGCAACATCTAACTTTCTCGCCCAATCCATTCTAGTAGCATTCACAGTCTTTGTCAAAACACTCTTTATCTCTCTGTTCGAAACCTCCACTTGCCCACTCATTTGTAGAGGATATGGGTGGCAACTTTGTGGCGTACATCATACTTCTCTAACAACTTCGGGAAGGCTCGATTTACAGAATTGAGTGCCTTCGTCAGTGATTATTGCCCTTGGAGTGCCAAATCGGGTGAATATGTTCTTTCTCAAAAAACCAATTACCCCCTTTGCATCATTTGTAGGGAGCGCTGCAGCCTCCACCCATTTTGACACGTAGTCTGCAGCGACGAGTATGTGCTTGTTGCCATACGAGTTAACGAAAGGCCCCATGAAATCGATTCCCCATATATCAAACACTTTTACTTCCTAAATTGGGTTCATAGGCATCTCATGTCGGCGGGAAATATGCCCGGTTCGTTGGCATTCATCACAGCCCTTCACCTATATGTGAGCATCTTTGAAAAATGTCGGCTAGTAGAAACCCGACTCCAAGACTTTCGTAGATGTCCTTACTCCCCCGAAATGCCCACTATATGGTGACGCGTGACATGCCTGGAAAATAGAAGACTGGTCTATCTCGTGGATACATCCCCGGATCATGTTATCAATACAAATCCGAAACAGATAAGGCTCATCCCAATAATACATGTGACAATCACGAAAGAACTTTTTCTTTTGGATAGAGGAAATGTCATAAGGAACAATACTGCTCGCCGGGTAGTTTGCCATGTCTGCATACCATGGCACTTCCTCAAGACTCGTGGCTAATAGTTGTTCATCTGGGAAAGTTTCCACAGTCTCTTCCACCTCAACCTTCTACTCATCTCCTTCCAGCCTAGACAAGTGATCAGCTACTTGGTTCTCTGTTCCCTTTCGGTCACGGATTTGCAAATTAAATTCTTGCAGCAGTAGCACCCATCGAATCAGGCGTAGTTGTAACTCCTTCTTCTCGCTTAAGTATCTGAGAGCGGCATTGTCAGTATAATAATTACCTTAAGCCTATCAGGTATGACCTGAATTAGTCAAATGCGAACACCACTACTAGCATCTCCTTCTCGATCACTGTGTAATTTAGCTGGGCACCACTTAGAGTTCTACTTGCATAGTATATTGGATGCATGACTTTGTCTTTTCGCTGCCCAAGAACTGCTCCCACAGCATAGTCACTCGCATCACACATTAGCTCAAATGGTTGCTCCCACTCAGTGGCAACTATGATATGTGATGTTACCAGTCTCTTCTTCAATTCCTCAAACGCTACCCTGCAGTCATCAAAAAACACAAAAGGGTGATCTTTTTCAAGAAATTTACATAATGGATTACCAATTTTGGATAAATCTTTTATAAATATTCTATAGAAATCAGCGTGCCCAAGGAAACTTTTGATTGCTTTGACGAAAGTGCATGGTGGAAGCTTTTCTATCACATCAACCTTTTCACGATCTACCTCAATGCCTTTACTTGTCACTAGGTGCCCCAAGACTATACCTTCCTGTACTATGAAATGGAACTTTTCCCATTTGAGTACCAGGTTCGTCTCAATACACCTCTTCAATACTCTTCTCAAGTTCATAAGGCAATCTTCGAATGAGTTCCCCACCACTAAGAAGTCATCCATGAAAACCTCCATTATTTCCTCTACCATATTTGTGAAGATGGCCATCATGCACCTTTGGAATGTGGCAGGTGTGTTGCATAGGCCAAACGGATCTCCGAAAGGCACAGATTTCATAAAGGCAGGTGAACGATGCTTTCTCTCTGTCCTCCGGGGCAATAGATATCTGATCATACCTCGAGTAACCATCCAAAAAGCAGAAGTGGGACCTTCTTGCCAATCTATTCAGCATCTGGTCAATGAATGGCAGTGGGAAATGGTTTTTCCGGGTAGCCAAGCTCAACTTCCGATAATCCATACAAATTCGCCAACTTGTGACTGTTAGTGTAGAGATCAATTTCTTCTTCTCATTTTTCACTACCGCCATACTACCCTTTTTTGGAATACACTGAACTGGGCTGACCCAGTTGTGCCAGAGATGGGGAATATGATTCTCGCATCTTACCACTTAATCACTTCTTTCTTCACCACTTCTTTCATGTTAGGGTTCAGCCTTCTTTGATGTTCTCTTGAAGGTTTGTGCTTATCTTTTAGTAAAATCTTATGCATACAGAAGTCCGGCTAATACCCTTAATGTCTGCAATGGTCCAACCAGTCTTGCACTCTATCAGTACCTACAAAAGTTATTCTGCCTGCACATCTAACAAACTAGATGAGATAATAGCAAGTAAAGTTGAGTTAGGTCCTAAGAAGGCATACCTGAGATGAGGTGGTAGTGGCTTCAGTTCAAACTTTGGCGGCCCTTTTATCGATGGCTTAGCTGGAGGAGTTTTTCTTTCCTCTAAGTGCAAAGGCTCAAATTCGGGCTCCCTTCTCCAAAAACCTTGGCCTTCGAGAGCAAGTACCCACTCCACCAAGTCTTCTCCATTTGCTTCATCTAAGTTCATGAGACAGGCTTCTAGAGGGTCTATGGTGTTAAATGTCTCATCTTCCTCCTCCAAAATTACATCCACAACATCTATTAGAGAGCAATTAGCAAATTCACTTGGTCGCCGCATACATTCTGCATGTTGAAAGTTATCTCTTCATCATTTAATCTCATTTTGAGATCTCTAGTTTCATAGTCAACTAGAGCTCTCCCAGTGACCAAGAACAGTCTTCCAAAAATTATAGGTATTTCATCGTCAACCCGAAAGGTAAGAATGAAAAAATCTACTGGGAACACAAACTTCCCAACCTGTACTAATACATCATCAAGAATACTAGAGGGCCTCTTCACTGTCCGGTCAGCCAGCTGTCGTAACATGGATGTGGGTCTAGCTCTTCCAATGCCTAACCTTTTGTAGATAGCTAGGGGCATCATGTTTATGCTTGTCCCCAAATCGCACAGTGCCTTAGAAAATGCATAGTTGCCTATTGTGTTTGGGATTTTGAAACTCCCTGGGTGAAACAGCTTCTCAGTTATGGGTCTTGTCACAACAGCACTACATGTCTGAGTCAGTGTAACCGTGGCCAAGTCTTGAAAGTCGAATTTACGAGACATCAAGTCCTTCAGCATCTTTGCATAACCAAGCATTTCCTTTAAGGTGTCAATCAATGGAATATTTACCTGAATTTGCTTCAACATCTCCAAGAATTTCTTGTACTGCTCATCTTTCCGATGCTTGGCCAATCTCTGTGGAAATGGTGCTGGAGATCGCTTCTTCCTTGTGATTTGATTTTTTTCTTGCTCAGGCACTACTTCAACCGTCGTTTCCTATGCTACCTCAGTCTCCCTTGCAACCTCTTTCTTTGTCGGTGTTCTCTTGTGCATTTTGTACCATTACCTCAATTTACCCTGTTGAATTATCTATCTCAATGGGTATTGGCACCAGTTTTTCAGTAGGTCAGCTTTCACGAGCAATTTCTTGCTCCATATCTAGGTCTCTACCATTTCGTAGACTCACTTCCAAACGGTGTTTCGGGCCCTGATCTTTTGGAATAATTTGTGTGTCTGCAGGTAATGTCCCTAGGGGACGATTATTTAAAGCCACCGAAACCTGTAATAATTGAACATCAATACCCTTTATCGCTAATTCATGTGAGTCTACTCTCTTAGTTAATTTTCCAAAGGTCCCTATCAGTTGTTGCAGAATTCTATTGCTGTTATTCAGCATTCCCTCAAGTTTAGCAAATCCATCATCTTGTCTCATAATCTATTGTTGTTGAGGTTGTTGATAATCCATCTGCTGATTTTGCTGGTTATAACCATGTTGCCTTTCGCATGGCTCCAAGATTGTTGTTGATTCTATTGACCCCAATTCTGACCACCTTGCCTATGTCCCCCATAGTTGGCCACATAGTTCATATTTTCCTGATATTGCTTGTTTTCACTGTTGATACCTAATTTTTTCCTATATATTTTTAAAATACATAAATACTTTTAAAATAGCATATATATGCATATATAAGCATGCACAAGGTCTTTATAATTTTTCTGTAATTTTAAAGGTTTTAAATTTGATTTTTTTCTTCCTTTTTACTTATAAAAATTCCGTTAATTATCCTTCAAATTATTGTTATGCTAATTTAACCATCTAAATCCTATATTTATGCCAAAATATTGCTTAAATATTTTTGTGCATTTTTTACAATTGCATTTACATTTTTTAAGGCCGATTTGTATAAAGTTGCAATATTAGCCTCATTAATGTACAATTATGCTTTATATGCATAAAATGATCTTCTATATTTTTAAAATGTTAAATATCTATTCTAGACATTTTTACTACACGAAATTATTTTTTAGAAATCATTTATCATTTATTATAAATTGTATATGGTTAAATTGGCTATTTAAAACTTAGCCAAATGATATTTCAATTATAGCCTCAAATAAACCCACAGCCCAATTTCAGGCCAATTTACCAGACCCAGGCCCTAAATGCAATTACCCGACCCAAGACCCATCAGATCCTGGCCGTTGATCTAAAAGATCAATGAGCCTCGTTCATTCCTTCCTTTTTTAACTCTAAACGACCCCTAACCCTAACCATTTCTCCACATACGCCGCCCTAAAATTCTCTCTACTCTCAGTATACTCTCAACCTAACCCTAGCCCTTCAACCGCCGACCTCCCATCTCCGCTATCTCCGGTGACCTCTTATCGTCTCCTAAGCCTCCAATGGCTTCTCTCATGCCATGCCTGCCTTCTCTAAGGTCTTCAAGGGCCCAGGGCCATGCCGACTTGAATCTAGTGTTCATCACCTGTCTGTTCTTGGCAACTCCAGTGTGATTTCAAGCAAAATTATGTTGTATTTGCAACGATCCTTGGGTTTTCTAAGCAGGTTCTTCATCTCTATGTGGATTTCCCTCGAAACCCTAATATCTTTTCTATACCTCCTAGATAGATCTAGGACGACTTGAGTTTGTTTCTTCAATGTTTTACACTATCCTTGAGATTCTTTACAAGAATCGTTGATTTTAAGTGTTTTTCGCCTCCTTCGAAAACTAGGGTTTTCGGAACTTCTTTTAAAAAAACCTTGTTTAACTGATTCTTTGTGTAAAAACATCTATTTCTTGCATTATTTTAACTGATTCTATGAGTTTATTACATCTTTAACTCGTCTATGTTGAAAGCCCTAATTTCTTGGCTTGATTTGAAAACTTTCCTTTAGACCTTCGATTCTTCCTGTATAAACTTTGCTTATTTGTTTATTCATGGGAACCTATGTTATTCTCCTTAAATTAGTAATTTCGAGTCCTTGATTCACTGATTTGCTATATGCTGATTCTCATTATTTCCATATTCTACAACCTTATTTAGTTTTCTTACCTTATTTGGGCTAACCGTGTTATTTGCTGATTCATCACTAATTATTTCCTTAATTGAACCCTCACATATTTACCCCTAATTGTGTATTTTGTACCTAATGCCTTACTTGATTTCTTTCCATAAACATTTTCTGCCCATTACCGTTGGTTAAATACCCCTTAATTAAGGGAGTACTTGCATTGATTTGATTATAATTAGTACATGGTTCCTTAATTATTGTTGAACTTTGATTCTTGCCTTATTCTGCTTGTTTTCAAAATTATAAATACCCTGCTCTTTCACTAACACAACACACGAACACATTGGTTTAAAAGCTCTCTCACGCTCAAAACTTTTCTGCTCCCTCTCTTTGGTTACTTGCTATTATTCTGAGTTAGCTGACTGCAAGCCAAGACTAACTATTGTGCTTTCCTATTCCTGACTTTGTGTTTACTATCTCTCTGCCGGTATGTTCTGATTTCAATTCAAGTCCCAAAACCAATATGTTTCTTTTACTACTTCAGTTTATCATGTTTCTAATTTGTTTGTCTGTGGTTCTGTTGTTCCACATGTAATTGACATGTTTACATTATTGCTTCATCTAGCATGCTAGTCTTCGGGCCTTTCAGACATGTTCTAACCCCCCTCCCCCTAGTAGTCTGTCTCAACATGACTCTACCCTGCTTTGAATGTTTGTCTACTTGTTATCCAGTTTTGATATGCAACCTGATCTGTCACTTAAATGGCTGATTCTATGATTTGTTTATGAAACTCCTACTGTATTAGTACCAATAGCTATCCCCTAATCCCATAAACCCCACAAGAAATGCTATGCTCCTGATACTATGTGCTCTGTGTGTCCCCAATTCCCATTCCCCTATGTGAAGGGCTGTTCTTTGAGTATTGCTAAACTTGTTTGACTGACCTGCTGTTTGTTTAATTATACCACTGTTTTCAAAAGTTGTTTACCAAAAAACTCTCTTGTTTACAAAATTATTTCAACTAAGTCTTAACATTGTTTTCCTACTAAAATCCTTTCAAACTATGTCAAGCACGCTCACTCTATTCCTAAGTCCCTAGGTTCTGCCCCCTCCAGTGTGTACATTGCCTTCAGATCCTTTTGAGAACCCTCTGAACTTTGGCACACTAAGGTTGTCCCTTCCACACTGCACTTACTCAATTTGGTTACAAAGTCTAGGTGTGAGCACTGCTCGGGATCCTTGAGATCCTTAGGGAACTCTAACGCACCTAGACAATGATATTGTCTATGAAATTGGCATTTGAGGCTATTGGAGTTTTTGGAAATCACTTGGGCCTGCTTCAGGCTCCCTATAGTGTAACTTCTTCTTTTTTCTTTATCTATATAATTCATCTGGTTTGTAATAATTTGTAAACGAATATTGGGGTAATTAGTGAAAAAGGGGTGGGTAGTTACATATTTGTGGGGTAATATGGGTAGAAACCATGTCTATAGGATCTTATATTTGCTGTGTCTCCCCTACCATGTCAGAAACCATGCCTATAAGATTTTATATATTTGCTATGTTTGCCTCACCATGCAAGAAATCATGCCAATAGGGTTAAATGGTTCCAAATAATAAAAACCATATCCATAGGCTTTACAATCAACTTCACAAATAGATACCATACGCATGTGATCAAGTTCAATTTTTTGGGTATTTACACCTAGAAATCATGCCCTTAAGTTTCAAATGTCAGCTCTTAATAACTAGATATCATGCTCATAACTTGCTTTATATGCAGTCCTAATTATTTTTGCCTGTCTCCTAGAATTTTCTCCTTTTAAGCACCTTAAGGGTTGTCTAGAACTGTCCAGATTTAGAGGTCCTAAAATACCTCCAAGGCCACAAGGAAGGGACGGGTAGTGCATGCATAGGCATTGTCAAGACTACTAGAACGCTTTAGGCTATGACCAAGGGGAGGGAATTGGATAGAATGGGATATGAGGACTACGCGCTAATGTCACGTGTAGCCTCTCATTGAGGAGTGTTTACCGGGCATTGCGTGGGGTGATCTTGTAGGCTAACCAACCTTAGGCTAACCAACCTAGGACCCCTCTTTCCCTAAATCCCTTTTTTTGAGAACTTTACTTCTCTTTTTATGCACAACTTGTCCAAAATCTTTGACTTATTATTTGAGTTATACATCGTCCAACGTGCTTTACTTGCAATCATTTGTTTCAACTACTTATTTGTTAATGGACTAATTCATAAGTAAATGTTCGGCCGGGACCCACAATTGTGGACCGAGAGGGGTGCCTAACACTTCCCCTCGAGATTATTTCAAGCCCTTACCCTAATCTCTAGTGATGCAAACTAGTTCAAAGATTTAATCACTCTAGGTGCCCTAACTCACCATAATACGTTAGGTGGCGTCTCTTCAAAATAACCAATTCCCAAAAGGAAATGAGTTATTACCCTCCATAAATGTCGAAACCCGGACCTTTTCCCTCCCCGCAAAAAGGGAGGGATAAGAAAAAGGGGGTGCGATAGTCACCTTCTGCACTCCACGAGCAAACATATGGTTGGTTAATGCATGGTGTATATAAACCTTCATTAGTTGCATCAACTATGTGTACCTGCCACTTCTGGCCTGATTCATCTATCGTTTTGGTGAGTATACTCATTTGTGTCACTAGAGTGGCCATATTTTCAGCCATGGAGTTAGTTGGATCTAAAGCCACTTAGTGAACTACAGGAGTGATTTGAGAGTCTCTTCTCATCCATCCTGAATTTTGGGCCATCTTGTCAAGTACGGCCTTGCTTTCTCTGAATGTTTTTCTCAAAAATGCTCCACCTGCTGAAGCATCAACATTGGCCTTTAAGCTATCTGCCAATCCCACGTAAAACCTCTGCCCCAACATCTTCTCCAAAATGCCATGATGTGGACACTTAACCAACATACCCTTGAATCTCTCACGTTTCTTGTAATGTTTCTGTTGGTTTCAGTCTGAAGCTCAAAATCTCATCAATTTGTTGAGCAGTCTTATTGGGTGGGTAGAATTTGTTCACAAATTGCTTGACTAATTCCTCTCAAGTAGTGATGGAGTTTATGACGACTGAATAATCCAAGTCTGAGCCGCCCTCATCACTGAGAATGGAAACAACAACAGCCTTGTTGCTTCCAGTGTCACATTAGGTTGCCTTTGCATGGCATATATCGATAGGAAATTCTTCAGATACTACTGAGGATATTCAACGTATGACCCTGAGAATAGTCCCTTGTTCTGCAACAAATGTAGCATGTTATTTATGATTTGAAATGATTCCGCTTGTATCTGAGGGACTGCAATGTTGGTTGCTAGATTGTCGGCGGTGGGTTGTGACCAGTCATACAATGTTGCTTCTGGCACAAGAGGCACCACACCCTGATTGTTCGGGTCATTCGCATTGTTTTGTGATTAAATTTTCTACTCCGTCATCCATGTCTGGTTCAATTTGTTCTGTTGAGTTCTGTTGTTGTTTTCCCTTCTTGTATTCATAATTCAGTGCCTTGAAGATTTCATCAGGATCTTATAATGCTTCGAACAATTCACCAATTCTTGAGGAGTTTCTTGGCATGCAAATGTAACACCCAAGACTACAAATGTTAGAATTTCAATGTACTTGGTTTAAATTGAAGAAAATTGACTACGCTAAGAATTTTAGCACTTCTTTTATCTGCAATTAATAACACCGTCAATTCCCCGGCAATGGCGCCAAACTTTTGTCACGACCCAAATTGATGGGCCGTGATGGATGCCTGAGTCCTACCTGTCAAACACCCCTAAGCATGCGTCTAAGATATGAACCTGAATAATATCTGCTATATTACGAAAATAACATACGTGAAGGAAACCTGCCATCAAGGCATATGTACGTATACATGCAGAATACAGTGGGCGAGCCAGCAAGGCTGCTATAGACAACTATACATCTAAAACCGAAATCCGACAAGGCCACATATAACCCAACTAGACATAGTGTCTACATACCTCTAATAGAAACATAGATGTACAAAGACGGGACTGAGCCACGTCATACCCATATACATATAAATATACAAGTGTATCGTACCAAAATCAAAAGCAACTCCAGATTAAATAGAGCACACCAACTCTCGCTGATCAGGGATTCTATGAAGCGGGACCGTCAGCTTGCCTACCTGCACCTGCGGGCATGAAACGCAGGCCCCATGAAATAGGGCATCACTACAAAAATGTACTGAGTATGTAAGGCATGAAAATTAGTACGTAAAAGACATAGATGAAACATGAAATACTGAAACACATCTTTAAATTTGAATAACTTTGTAAATCTGAAACGTTTATAACGTCATGCACGTGCGTGTAAATTATGTTCCATGCATAGGTATGGGTGTACATAATATCATCAAGCCACTGAGGGCATCCCATCATATCATCTCGGCCACTGTGCGCAATATAATCAACATATACCAGCTGATCAGGTGGTGGTGTGTATATAACGCCGTAACCTTTTCCCATATCCCATATAAAATAATTTACATATATACGCGTATATAATTCCATCTGGTCATGGGTCAATGCACATGAGTGAAATGCATGAAAATTACGTAATAATCTCAACATTTCTTCCAGATAAACTTTGCCAACTGCGTATTATTCTGAGACCCATGATCAGAAAATAATAATAATTTTCATGGGGAATCAAGTATATATACACCCCTAATAATTTTATGAATAGAGTAATTTATGGAAACTATGTGTTTGCTCGTTTCTTCAGTATAATTTGGACCATGCCAAAAGAGAGAAGGGAGGGCCTTAACATACCTGGAGTAGGAACAACTCCGTATAATTATCCCATTGCAAAATCTTCGTGGATTGAACTTAGAACCCAAAAATCGGATTTAAGCTTCTGCGCTTTTGAACTTGAGGAACGAAATTGGCTTGTTTATTTTGCTTCAGGGCCTGTCCCTCGGTGTGGTCAGTACTCCATACTGTCGGGCAGCGAAGCTTACACTTGTTCACTAATTACGACGGTTCACCAGTTTGAAATTCTTGGACGAGTGCATTCTAATTCTGTTCTTGAATGTTTTCTTTCTTAAAGGCAAAATTTCTTTGAATTTAAACTAAGAATCACAATGGACTACTCTTCTTTTGTCCAAAAGGAAACAAACCTTAAAGTTTTTATTTTTATTTTATTTTTTGAACATAAAAGCACGATATTCATATTACTTAAAAGACAAATTACAGGAGTAAGACATAGTCTCAAGGGCATTACTATTGCCCATAGTTGATAGGAAATTACAAACATCCGTAGAGATAGTTCTCAAACTATTAAAAGATTCATGCTTGTCTTTTTGAATTTCTTCTTGCACAAAAAAGGTGGACGAGCATGGTAAACACATTTGTCACTGGGAGGTTTCTTCAGAGCTTCCTTAGCCAGTCGATGAGCTACTTCATTTCCTTCCCTAAAGTTGTGCCTCAGTAATGGGAGCTTCAGTTGGTGCATTAACCATCTGCATTCAAGAATAACATTTTGAAAGTTAGTACAGTCCTCATGTAGTTGTTTGATGACATCCTGCTATCAGTTTCAATTTCCATGTTTGTCTCTTTAAGGTCTACTACAATTTTTAGCCCTTCCAGAAGTGCTAGTAATTCTTCATGAATTGGGGAGTCAGCATGTGTCGCTTTTTGATATCCCAAAATCCAATCACCATTACTATTGCGAAATAATTCACCGATTCCCGCTGCATTGTTAGTAGAAGAGAAAGCACCATCACAGTTATGTTTTTGTTAGAATTTTCTTGATTCTAAAAGGTTATTGATATTATTGTTATTCCTATTTTTCAAGATTTCCCAAATGTAAAAAGGAAAAAGATTTTGCCAATTAATCTTATGAGAGCTTTGATTGATGAAGGCATCACGAAGGTCAGTAAGCCAATTAATATCGCCCATATTGTAATGGTAGCTGATGCCCATGGCTTTCCAGAATTTTTGGGTTGAGGCACAGTTTAGGAAGATGTGTTGGATGCTCTCAATGCCCATTCTGCATGTAGTGCATGTGTCATCCACATTCATACCAATTTTTTGAAGATGAGCTCTACACGGAACACGATTGTGACAACACTTCTAGAGAAAGTTTTTGATCTTGTTAGGACAATGAAGATCCCATATCCATTTATAACAATTAGAAGGAGGGACGGGATTATTAAGAAGGTTATAGCAAGATTTTGTGGAGAAAATGCCATTAGAGCTTAGTTTCCAACTGAGATCATCCACTTTGGAATTATTTGAGGGGGTAGGAGTAAGACTAATATTGTGAATAACTTTAGGGGGTAATTCAAAACTAATTTTACTTAGATCCCAACTGTTGCCCCTAGTTAATTTGCCCAGGAAAAGATCACATTCACATTTTGTTGAGGGGGCCCTCAATAGAACTTCTAATGGTAGGGGTGTTGTAAATCCAATTGTTATACCAAATTTTTATGCTCGAATTTTTTGAGGGATGCCACAAAATTCCCTTGTTACATAGTTTCCATCCTTGGAGGATGGATTTCCAGATGAAAGAAAAGTTTGTAATAGTCTTTGAGTGAGCATACTTTGACAAGATAAGGTAACACCAATGTAATGAAGGATTTTTTATGAGTCTCCACACAAGGCTTGAAAGGGAAACCAAATTCGTGTTTTGCCTTGTGGATACCTAATCCACCTTCTTTTATATCCTTGGTGACAGTATCCCAATTTATGAGATGGAGCTTTATAGAAATACTTGTAGTACCCCAAATAAAATTCCTTTGAATTTTATCAATGGATTGAAGGGTTTTAGAAGGGAGGAGAGTGTATTGCATTATGTGGGAGAGGATTGCTCCTAGGGTACTTTTTTGCTAGTGTAATATGCCCATCCATATTGAGGAAGGAACATTTCCAATGAGAGAGTCTAGTTTGTAACTTATCCAGGATGAATTAGAAGTATTTGGCTTTTGGATTTTTACTAAGGATAGGGAATCCAAGATATTTACCAATCTCAGTGGTGCATTTTATGCCAAAAAGAGAGTTTAGGTAGATTAAGTGCTCTTTTGGGAAATGAGGAGGGATAAACAATTCTGGATTTAGATTTGTTTATGGTTAGTTCAGATTCCATGGTGAAATAATTCATGCATTCTTTTATGCAAAGGCTAGTTTTTTTATTTGCTTTTCCCATGAGAGTTAGGTCATTCGCAAATAGTATATGGGAGAAGGAAGGGCCCCTATGGCCAATTTGGATGGAATCCCAATTCCTAAGATCAACCTGGTGATTGATAAGTCTAGAAAGAAGTTCAATGCACAATATGAAAATGTAGGGGAGAGGATCACCTTGACGAATACCCCTACTAGGTTGAAATTTTTTTGTTCTTGATCCATTTACTAACACCCCTATAGAACTAGTAGTAATACAATGCATAATGAGTCTAGTGATCTTAGGAGGGAATTTGAAGTAATGAAGGGTATTATGAATAAAGGACAACTCCAGTCTATCGAAAGCTTTTTCTAAATCTAGCTTAATGAGCATATCAAAGTTAGATTTTTTTTAATGTCTAATATAATTCATAATTTCCTGAATGATTATGACATTGTCACTAGTTCTTCTATTTTTCATGAAGCTAGATTACATAGGACTAATAAGGAGGGGTAGGAATGATTTTAATCTATTGGCATATTTTAGTAATGATCTTATAAGCAGTATTGCATAATCCGATAGGCCTGAAATTTTTAAGATTATTAGCATTGGGGAATTTGGGAATGAGACATAACTAAGTGTCATTTATACAACTAGGCAGGGATTGTGTGGAAAATACTTTGTGACAGTAAGATGTAAAGGAGTCTTTTAAAATATGCCAATATTTTTGATAGAAAAAGGGGTGTGTGCCATCCGAGCCTGGAGCTTTAAAAGGTTTGAATGAAAAGATGGCCTTAGTAATTTCATTATTAATGAGGGGGTTATCTAGACAATGTAAGTCGAGCTTATTTATAGTCGAAGGATCATAGATAGAATTTTTAATAGGGGAGACAATTTGAGCACTTTGAAAGGCCTCTTTAAAGAAAGTAAAGGAGTGATCTAAAATTTTGTTTGGATTTGTTATCCAATCTCCGTTATCATTAGTGAAGTACATAATGACATTACGGCATTTACGATTAGAGGCCATAATATGGAAGAACTTTGTGTCGGCATCGCCATCATTTAGTCATGCTCCATATGTAAGATATTGTTATATCCTAATTGGAGGGTGGACTCAAGGTTTTGTAGGAAATCACTATTATGGTAATGGGGAGAGGACTGGATTCCATTGAGTCTAGCAAGGATTTGTCTTTTTTTTTTTGAAGATATCCCCAAAAGTTGAATTCTTCCAATGAATATATTCCTTGGTAAAATTATTCTGGGCACTGTGACGACCCAAAGGGTCATCACCTGTTTTACCTTTCATTCCGTACTTCCAAGGCCTTGAAAACCTCATTTTTACTTGCCTCTATTTGCATGCGCAGTTCGGACGCGTAGCCGGAAAGCTTAAATATGAATTTGTGAAAAAATCTATTAATGTTCATATTAATATGAATATATTTGACTTCGGTCAATATTTTTGGTAAAGGGACCCGGACCCGTGATTTGACGGTTCCGGAGGGTGCGTAGAAAAATATGGGACTCGGGCATATGCCCGGAGTCGAATTCCGAGGTCTAGAGCCCGAGAAATGAATTTTTCTGTGAAATTCTTTTTCTGAAATTATTAAGGAAATTGGAAATGATAATTGATTAAAAGACTGTGGTATCGGGCTCGTATTTTGGTTCCGACGCCCGGTACAAGTCTTATATATGGTTTAAGCATTTTCCGTAAAATTTGGTTGAAAACGGATGTCGTTTGACGTGTTTCGGACTCGAAATGGAAATTTGATGCTTTATGACTATTTCAAAGAAAAACATGAGTTTTGAGGCTTGATTCGATGTATATGATGTTATTTTGGCGATTTGATCGCACGGATAAGTCCGTAGGATGTTTTTGAGGTGGTGTGCATAATTGGTTTGGAGCCCCGAGGGCTCGGGTGAGTTTTGGATAGGCATCGGATTGCATTTCTCACTTTCAAAAAAAAATCTGGTATCAGTTATCTGCAATTTTCGCATTTGCGAAGCCAGAGTTCGCAAATGCGAATGCCCAGCTATCGCAAATGCGAAGGCTGGTTCGCAAATGCGAAGCCAGCCCAGGCAGGCCATGGTCCGCAAATGCGAAGCCAGGCATCGCAAATGCGATGGACACTGGTTCGCAAATGCGAGACCCAGTTCGCAAATGCGAAGGGTCCCTTGGGCAGCTTGAGTTCGCAAATGCGAACAATAACGTCGCAATTCCAAAGCCTGATGGGTTCGCGATTGCGAACCCATGTTCGCATTTCCCACATCTGAGGCCTGCATTTTTCATACTTAGACGAATTTTAACCCTCATTTCTTCATTCTTTCAACTCAAACACTCCATAGGCGATTTTCCAAGAAAACTTTTCTTCCCCAAATCATTTGTAAGTCAATTTTACTTAATCCCTTCAATCATTTACATCATTTATCATGTTTTCATCTTAAAATCAAGGATTTTCATGGGTGAAAATGGGGATTTTGGGTAGAACCTAGGTTTTCTTCAAATTGGGGAGTTGGACCTCAATTTGAGGTCCGATTTCAAAACTAATCATAGATATGAACTCATGGGGGAGTGGGTAACCAGGTTTTGGTTCGAACCTCGAGTTTTTACCACGTGGGCCCGGGGGCGTTTTGGGAATTTTTGAGTAAAACTTTGGGAAATTTATTTTCATGCATTCAAATTGACTCGATTAGCATTTGTTGATACATTCAAGTAATTTGTGACTAGATTCGAGCGGTTTGGTGGTGAATTCGAAGGGTAAAGCTATACTAGAGGCTTGAGTTGAGTTTGGAGCATTTGAGGTAAGTGTTTTGTTTAACCCTAGCTTGAGGGAATAGGAGTAGAGTCTTATTTGTTAATTGCTATTTGTCGAGTACGGTGTATAGGCGTGGTGACGAGTATCTATACACTGGTGTCGAGCATGACCATGAGCCCTAATTTGCTAAATTATCGAATTTGTACTTGTTATTTATGAGGAATTGGTTGGAAATCTTTAACACTGAGCTAGTAATTGTTGAGACTAAGTGTGGATTTAATTGTGTTGAGTAGAGATAGAATGAGTTTGGTTATAGCTGGATCTCCCTTGCCGGGATAGTTTATTATATTACGTTGCTCCCTTGCCACGATAGTTTATTATATTACGTTGCTCCCTTGCCGGGATAGTTTATTATATTACATTGCTCCCTTGCCAGGATAGTTATTATAACATCTTTCTCCCTTGCCGGGATTTTGTTGTGTATTGTGTTAAAAGAAATGGGATCGTGTAGCACGACCACGAGTTATTATGAAATGGGATCGTGTGGCACGCCGACCATGAGTTATTATGAAATGGGATCATGTGGCACGCCGACCATGAGATATTATGAAATGGGATCGTGTGGCACGCCGACCATGAGTTATTATGAAATGGGAACGTGTGGCACGCCGACCACGTGATATTATTATAATGGGAGCGTGTGGTACGCCTACCACGTGATGTAAGGAAATGGGATCGTGTGGCACGCCTGCAATGAGAGGAAATTGAAATAAGTGAAAGTGGTTTGTTTTCCTTTATTCTGTGTTAGAAGAAATCAGATGTAGTTTCTCTTGTTATTCCTGATATTCCGTTTATTTGCTTCCCCATAAGCATGTTCCCCCTTCCGTGCTTTAATTGCTTACGTTCTACTATTATTTTGTTGTACTTGTATATATATATCCGCACGGGTTATTCTGGTAGTCTGGTCTAGCCTCGTCACTACTTCGCTGGGGTTAGGCTAGGCACTTACTAGCACATGGGGTCGGTTGTGCTGATGCTACACTCTGTGCATCTTTTTGCACAGATCACAGTACCGGAGCAGCAGCTTTTGGACAGCAGTAGGAGCATTGGTGAGCTGACTTCAGTCCAGGGACATTCGTGGTAGCCTTGCTGACGTCCGCAAGCCCAGAGTCCCTTTCTATTTTATTCAGTTTGTTATCATTTGTACCGAAGCAAATAGTTTTATGTTTCGTTCGAACCTTGTATTTAGTAATCTCTAGACGTTCGTGAATATTGCGACACCAGTCTTGGGTAGAGGATTTTGTTAAACTTCCGCATTTTTTTCAGTTAAATATATTTGAGACTTCCATTTTATTATTAATGCTTTATTGCTTTTTAATATTGATGATGTTCGCTAAAAGAGGTAATTGATAATTGGCTTTCCTAGATCCTATTAGTAGACGTCATCACGACTCCCGAGGGTGGGAAATCCGGGTCGTGACAAGTTGGTATCAGAGCACTAGGTTACATAGCTCTCGCAACTCACGGACAAACTCGGTAGAGTATGAGGGATCGGTACGGAGACGTCTGTATTTATCCCCCAGAGTCTGCAGAGTTAGGGAAACTTCACTCCTGTTCTTTCTTGACGTGCGATTCTGTTTCCCAAATACTGATTGTCTTTCTACTCTGTTCTTTTGCAGATGGCGAGAACACGTGCTTCCTCTTCTACCGCGCAGCAGCCTGAGCCCCCAACAACAGCTCCTACGAGGGGCAGAAGGCGAGGCCGAGGCCGTGCTAGAGGTCGAGGCAGGGGCAGCGCTCAGCCCCGAGCAGCAGTCCCAGAGGTGGAGCCTCATGTTGATTATGATGAGGAGGTTCCAGCCCCAGCAGCTCCGGTGGGCCCAGCTCAGGTCCTAGAGGGGTTCATAGCCACCCCAGTTCTTCAGGACGCTTTGGTCAGATTGGTAGGCTTTGTGGAGAGCGTTACTAGAGCGGGTTTGCTTCCAGTAGCACCAGCCATTTCTCAGGCTGGAGGAGGAGTTCAAACTCCTGCTACACGTACTCCGGAGCAGGTAGCTCCCCAGGCTCAGGTTCCAGCTGTTCAGCCAGCTATGGGAGTTCAGCTGGGTATTGTGACTCAGACGGGCGATGGAGCGGCTATGTCCGCAGATGCCTTGTGGAGACTGGATAGGTTCACCAAGCTCTTTACCACCACATTCAGCGGTGCTTCTTCAGAGGACCCCCAGGATTTCTTATATANACCGCTCAAGATGAGGACAAGAAAGAAAGAAAAGAGCGGGTCTTGCAGGTATCCTCAGAAGAATCTGGCTTAAATGAGCTACCATAAAGAAATCCCAAGGAGCAAAAACAAGGAATGAACTTAGATTACGGGTGGAGTTCAGAAGTTCTCGGAAAAGAGAAAATTCAGGGAAGTTTCCTTTACCTTATACGTTTTTAATTGTGTGACATGGAGACATACCACAACTTAAAGATATAGCTGCCATGAGGTTCTTCGGACTATGGGTATTGTGGAGACCAATGGGGTCGACTTCGCTACCTTTCGTCTATCTGGATCCGCCAAGACTTGGTGGAGGGACTATTGTTTAGCCAGACCAGCAGGGTTGCCATCTCTGACTTGGGACCAGTTTGCAGAGTTGTTCTTGGAGAACTTTCTCCCCGTTACTCAGCGAGATGCTCTTCGCAGGCAGTTTGAGCGCCTTCAGCAGGGCTCTATGACAGTCACACAGTATGAGACCCGATTTATTGATCTAGCTCGCCATGCTATTGTTATACTCCCCACCGAGAGAGAGAGGGTGCGGAGGTTTATTGATGGTTTGATTCAGCCGATCCGTCTCCAGATGGCTATGGGGGCCGGGAGTGAGATTTCTTTTCAGGAGGCGGCCAATACAGCCCATAGAGTTGAGATGGCTCTTGCACAGCGAGGTGGTCATGGGTCAGATAAGAGGCCCCATCATGCAGGTAGATCCAGTGGTACCTCGTCTGGAGGTAGAGATTCTTATGGTAGAGGCCATCCTCCGAGGCCCTTTCAGTCAGCTCTCCGGGTCTCTCATGGTACTTCAGGCGGTAGTAGTTCTCAGCCGCATTATTCTGATCAGCAGTCTCTCAGTGCACCACCAGCACCCATCAGTGCACTACCACTTCAGAGTTTCCGGGGAGGACATACAGGTCGACAGGGTCAGCAGTCTCAGCAGCTGAGGGCTTGTTACGGTTGTGGTGACCCGAGTCACATTGTCTGATTTTGCCCTCGAGCTTCAGGTAGTTCCCAGCAGCAGGGTCCTCGCCCCATGATTCAGGCACCAGGTGATCCACAGGCCGCCCAGCCAGCTAGAGGCGGGGGTAGAGGTCATAGAGGTGGAGGTAGAGATCATAGAGGTGGAGCTCGGACCGCCAGAGGTAGAGGCCAGCCAGCAGCCGATCGTCCCAGAGATATGGTTCAGGGAGGTGGGGCCCAGCCCCGATGTTATGCTCTTCCAGCCAGGCCAGAGGCTGAGTCTTTAGATGCAGTTATTACAGGTACTATTCTAGTCTGTGATAGGGATGCTTCAGTGCTATTTGACCCTGGGTCCACGTATTCGTATGTGTCGTCCTATTTTGCACCATACTTGGTTATGCCTAGTGATGCCTTGGGTGTTCCTGTATATGTATCTACATCGGTGGGTGATTCTATAGTGGTCGACCGAGTTCATCGTTCCTGTGTGGTAGTGTTTGAGGGTCTTGAGACCCGTGTTGATTTATTGCTCTTAGACATGGTGGATTTCGACGTCATATTAGGGATGGATTAGTTGTCCCCGTATCATGCTATCTTGGATTGTCACGCCAAGACCGTGACCTTGGCTTTGCCAGATTTTCCCCGATTGGAGTGGAGAGGGACCCCAGGTCATGCCACTCGCAGTGTTATCTCATATGTGAAGGCTCAACGCATGGTCGAGAAGGGGTGTTTAGCTTATCTGGCGTATTTTCGCGATTCCAACGCAGAGGTCCCTTCTATTGATTCTGTTCCTATTATTCGGGAGTTCCCCGAGGTTTTCACTTCAGACCGGCCGGGTATGCCGCCCGACAGGGATATCGATTTTTGTATTAATCTGGCTCCGGGCACTCAGCCCATTTCCATTCCGCCGTATCGCATGGCCCCGCCAGAGTTGAAAGAGTTAAAGGATCAGTTGCAGGATTTGCTGGAGAAGGGTTTCATTAGACCAAGCGTTTTGCCTTGGGGTGCGCCGGTGTTATTTGTGAAGAAAAAGGATGGTTCGATGAGGATATGCATTGATTACCGACAATTGAACAAAGTGACGATAAAGAACAAGTATCCACTGCCGAGGATTGATGATTTGTTCGACCAGCTTCAGGGTGCGAAGGTGTTTTTAAAGATAGACTTGAGATCTGGCTACCATCAGTTGAGGATTAGGGCGTCCGATGTCCCTAAGACAGCATTCCGCACTCGGTACGGGTATTATGAGTTCCTGGTCATGTCATTCGGGTTGACCAATGCCCCAGCAGCATTTATGGAGTTGATGAACCGAGTGTTCAGGCCTTATCTGGACTTGTTCGTGATAGTCTTTATTGATGATATTCTGATATACTCTCGTAGTCAAGAGGAGCACGAGCAGCACCTCAGAGTAATTCTTAAGACTATGAAGGACAGTCAGTTATATGCTAAGTTCTCGAAGTGTGAGTTCTGGTTGAGCTCGGTTGCATTTCTGGGTCACGTTGTATCAGTAGAGGGTATTCAGGTGGACCCAAAGAAGATTGAGGCAGTCAAGAACTGGCCTCGACCAGCATCAGCTACAGAGATTCGGAGTTTCTTGGGGTTGGCAGGCTACTACAGACGGTTCGTGGAGGGGTTTTCATCGATTGCAGCCCCGATGACCAGATTGACCCAGAAGGGTGCCCAGTTCAGATGGTTAGATGAGTGTGAGGCGAGCTTTCAGAAGCTCAAGACAGCTCTAACTACGGCACCGGTGTTGGTTTTTCCCACAGGTTAAGGGCCTTATACAGTCTATTATGATGCTTCCCGTATTGGGCTTAGTGCAGTATTGATGCAGGATGGAAAAGTCATTGCCTATGCTTCGAGGCAGTTGAAGATCCACGAGAAGAATTATCCGGTTCAGGATCTAGAGTTGGCAGCCATTGTTCATGCTCTGAAGATTTGGAGGCATTATCTTTATGGTGTGACGTGTGAGGTGTACACTGATCAAAAGAGTCTTCAGTACTTGTTCAAGCAAAAGGAGTTGAATTTGAGGTAAAGGAGGTGGTTGGAGTTGCTGAAAGATTATGATGTTACTATTTTGTACCACCCGGGGAAAGCCAATGTGGTGGCCGATGCATTGAGTAGGAAGTCCGCCAGCATGGGTAGTCTTGCTTATATTCCGGCCAGCCAGAGGCTGCTTGCTTTGGATGTTCAGGCTTTGGCCAATCGATTGTGAGGTTGGATATCTCTAAGCCTAGCCGAGTGTTAGCTTGCACGGTTGCTCGTTCTTCATTATTAGAGCGTATCCGTGATCGGCAGTTTGATGATCCCCATTTGTGTGTCCTGTGAGATACGGTGCAGCGTGGAGGTGCCAAGAAGGTGACCTTAGATGATGATGGTGTTTTGAGATTGCAGGGGCGAGTTTGTGTGCCCAATGTCGATGGGATTCGAGAGTTGATCTTAGTGGAGGCCCATAGTTCTCGGTATTCTATTCACCCGGGCGCCGCGAAGATGTATCAGGATCTGAGGCAGCATTATTGGTGGCGTAGGATGAAGAAGGATATTGTTGCATATGTGGCTCGATGTTTGAACTGTCAGCAGGTTAAGTACGAGCATTAGAGGTCTGGTGGACTATTTCAGAGGATTGAGCTTCCCGAGTGGAAGTGGGAGAGGGTTACTATGGATTTTGTTACTGGACTCCCGTTGACCCGGAAGAAGTTTGATGCGATTTGGGTCATTGTTGATAGGCTGACCAAGTCAGCGCATTTTGTTCCTGTTGCAACCACTTATTCATCCGAGAGGTTAGCTGAGATCTACATCAGAGAGATTGTTCGCCTTCATGGGGTGCCGGTATCTATCATTTCGGATCGGGGTACGCTGTTTATCTCGCGCTTCTGGAGAGCAGTTCAGCGAGAGTTGGGCACCCAGGTTGAGTTGAGCACAGCATTCCATCCTCAGACGGACGGACAGTCCGAGCGGACTATTCAGATATTGGAGGACATGCTCCGAGCTTGTGTTATTGACTTTGGAGGTTCGTGGGATCAGTTCTTGCCTTTAGCGGAGTTTGCCTACAACAACAGCTACCAGTCCAGCATTCAGATGGCTCCTTATGAGGCGTTGTATGGTAGGCGATGTCGGTCTCCAGTGGGATGGTTTGAGCCGGGAGAGGCTCGGTTATTGGGTACAGATTTAGTTCAGGAGGCCTTGGATAAGGTCAAGATCATTCAGGATAGGCTTCGTTCGGCTCAGTCGCGACAAAAGAGTTATGCAGATCGTAAGGTTCGGGATGTAGCTTTCATGGTTGGTGAGCGGGTCTTGCTCCGAGTGTCGCCTATGAAGGGCGTGATGAGATTTGGGAAGAAGGGCAAGCTTAGCCCTAGGTTCATTGGCCCGTTTGAGATTCTTGATCGAGTGGGAGAGGTGGCTTATAGACTTGCGTTGCCGCCTAGCTTGTCAGCCGTGCATCCAGTTTTTCATGTGTCCATGCTTCGGAGGTATCACGGCGATCCAGCCCACGTGTTAGATTTCAGTACTGTCCAGTTGGACAAGGACTTATCCTATGAGGAGGAGCCGGTAGCTATTCTGGACCGGCAGGTTCGTCAGTTGAGATCCAAGAGTTTTCCTTCTGGTCGTGTTCAGTGGAGAGGTCAGCCTCCTTAGGCATCGACCTGGGAGTCCGAGTCTGATATGCGGAGCCGTTATCCCCATCTTTCCCCCGACTCAGGTACTTCCTTCTTTCTTCCGTTCGAGGACGAACAGTTGCTTTAGAGGTGGAGAATGTGACGACCCAAAGGGTCATCACCTGTTTTCTTATTCATTCCGTGCTTCTGAGGCCTCGAAAACCTCATTTAGGGTTGCCTCGAATTGCGTGCGCAGTCCGGGCACGTAGCCGAAAAGCTTAAATATGAATTCTGTGTGAAAAATGCTAAATTTTGATATTGATATGGTTAAAGTTGACTTTGGTCAACATTTTGGGTAGACGGACCCGAACCCGTGATTTGACGGTCCCGGAGGGTCCGTAGAAAAATATGGGACTTGGGCGTATGCCCGGAATCGAATTCCGAGATCCCAAGGCCGAGAAATAAATTTTTGTGTGAAATTATTTTCTGAAATTAATTAAGGAAAATGGAAAGGAAATTTGATCAGAAGATTATGGTACCGGGCTTGTATTTTGGTTCCGACGCCCGGTACAAGTCTTATATGTGATGTAAGCGCTTTCTGTAAAATTTGGTTGAAAACGGACGTCGTTTGATGTGTTTCGGACTCAAAATGAAAATTTGATGCTTTATGAACATTTCAAAGAAAAAAACATGAGTTTTGAGGCTTGATTCGATGTATATGATGTTATTTTGGCGATTTGATCGCACGGATAAGTCCGTAGGATGTTTTTGAGGTTGTGTGCATAATTGGTTTGGAGCCTCGAGGGCTCGGGTGAGTTTTGGATAGGCATCGGATTGCATTTCTCACTTTGAAAAAAATCTAGTATCAGTTATCTGCAATTTTTGCATTTGCGAAGCCAGAGTTCGCAAATGCGAATGCCCAGCTATCGCAAATGCGAAGGCTGGTTTGCAAATGCGAAGCCAGCCCAGGCAGGCCAAGGTCCGCAAATGCGAAGCCAGGCATCGCAAATGCGATGGACACTGGTTCGCAAATGCGAGACCCAGTTCGCAAATGCGAAGGGTCTCTTGGGCAGCTTGAGTTCGCAAATGCGAACAATAATGTCGCAATTCCCAAGCCTGCTGGGTTCGCAATTGCGAACCCATGTTCGCATTTCCCACATCTGAGGCCTGCATTTTTCATACTTAGACGAATTTTAACCCCTTTTCTTCATTCTTTCAACTCAAACACTCCATAGGCGATTTTCCAAGAAAACTCTCTTCCCCAAATCATTTGTAAGTCAATTTTTACTTAATCCTTCAATCTTTACATAGTTTATCATGTTTTCATCTTAAAATCAAGGATTTTCATGGGTGAAAATAGGGATTTTGGGTAGAACCTAGGTTTTCTTCAAATTGGGGAGTTGGACCTCAATTTGAGGCCCGATTTAAAAACTAATCATAGAATGGGTAACCGGGTTTTGGTTCGAACCTCGGGTTTTGACCACGTGGGCCCGGGGGCATTTTGGGAATTTTTGAGTAAAACTTTGGGAAATTTATTTTCATGCATTCAAATTGATTCGATTAGCATTTGTTGATACATTGAAGTAATTTGTGACTAGATTCGAGCGGTTTGGTGGTGAATTCTAAGGGTAAAGCTATACTAGAGACTTGAGTTAAGTTTGGAGCATTTGAGGTAAGTGTTTGGTTTAACCCTAGCTTGAGGGAATAGGAGAAGAGTCTTATTTGTTAATTGCTATTTGTCGAGTACGGTGTATTGGCATGGTGACGAGTATCTATACACTGGTGTCGAGCATGACCGCGAGTCCTAATTTGCTAAATTATCGAATTTGTAATTGTTATTTATGAGGAATTGGTTGGAAATCTTTAACACTGAGCCAGTAATTGTTGAGACTAAGTGTGGATTTAATTGTGTTGATTAGAGATTGAATGAGTTTGGTTATAGCTGGATCTCCCTTACCGGGATAGTTTATTATATTACGTTGCTCCCTTACTGGGATAGTTTATTATATTACATTGCTCCCTTGCCGGGATAGTTATTATAACATCTTTCTCCCTTGCCGAGATTATGTTGTATATTGTGTTGAAAGAAATGGGATCCTGTGGCACGCCGACCACGAGTTATTATGAAATGGGATCGTGTGGCACGCCGACCATGAAATATTATGAAATGGGATCATGTGGCACGCCGACCACGAGATATTATCAAATGGGATCGTGTGGCACGCCGACCACGAGTTATTATCAAATGGGAACGTGTGGCACGCCGACCACGTGATATTATTGTAATGGGAGCGTGTGGTACGCCTACCATGTGATGTAAGGAAATGGGATCGTGTTGCACGCCTGCAATGAGAGGAAATTGAAATAAGTGAAAGTGGTTTGTTTTCCTTTATTCTGTGTTAGAAGAAATCAGATGTAGATTCTCTTGTTATTCCTGGTATTCCGTTTATCTGCTTCCCTATAAGCATGTTCCCCCTTCCCAGCTTTAATTGCTTACGTTCCGCTGTTATTTTGTTGTACTTGTATATATATATATATATATATATATATATATATATATATCTGCACATGTTATTCTGGTAGTCTGATCTAGCCTCGTCACTACTTCGCCGGGGTTAGGCTAGGCACTTACCAGCACATGGGGTCAGTTGTGCTGATGCTACACTCTGTGCATCTTTTTTGCACAGAT
Organism: Nicotiana attenuata; assembly: GCF_001879085.1. Classification (NCBI taxonomy): domain Eukaryota; kingdom Viridiplantae; phylum Streptophyta; class Magnoliopsida; order Solanales; family Solanaceae; genus Nicotiana; species Nicotiana attenuata. The sequence goes on along the minus strand of NW_017672435.1, from coordinate 118,823 downwards.
CACAGTACCGGATCAACAGCTTTTGGACAGCAGTAGGAGCATTCGGGAGCTGACTTCAGTCCAGGGACATTCGAGGTAGCCTTGCTGACGTCCGCAAGCCCGGAGTCCCTTTTCTATTTTATTCAGTTTGTTATCATTTGTACCGAAGCAAACAGTTTTATGTTTCGTTTGAACCTTGTATTTAGTATTCTCTAGACGTTCGTGAGTATTGCGACACCAGTCTTGGGTAGAGGATTTTGTTAAACTTCCGCATTTCTTTCAGTTAAATATATTTGAGACTTCCGTTTTATTATTAATGCTTTATTGCTTTTTAATATTGACGATGTTCGCTAAAAGAGGTAATTGATAATTGGCTTGCCTAGCTCCTATTAGTAGGCGGCATCACGACTCCCGAGGTTGGGAAATCCGGGTCGTGACATCTACACCATATAGTTTCTAAACGAAAAGGTTTATCATTACTGTTTCCATACCTAGGTTTTAAGTTTAATAGGAGAGGATTATGGTCGGAATGAGTTTTAGGAAGATGAATCACTACAGCCTTAGGGTAAAGTTCGATCCACTCTTTGTTGACAAAGATTCTATCAAGCCGTTCCATAATTAAACCTTTAGATTTTTTCTTATGGTTCGACCATGTGTATTTGCAACCCTTGTAACCTAAGTCTAGTAGCTTACAATGGTTAATGCTTTTCCAAATCTCTTTGCTACGTCTACTATTAATGGTGTTACCACCAAACTTGTCATTAGAGGTAATAACATCATTGAAATCCCCCGCCCCCAAGAAGCCATGGGCCATTAACAGTATTACTCATTTTCTCTATGTTATTCCATATCTCTACCCATTTAAACAACTTAGTACTAGCATAAACAGAAGAAAAGAGCCAAGTAGTTTATAAAGGAAGTACCTCTATTATGGCATGAATCTCTTAATTGTTTCTAACAAAGTCTTGAACTTTGACCACATTTGCATCCCAAAGTAGCACTATATCTCCTGATTGACCCCCACTAGGCACCTCAATCATTTGAGAAAATTCAAAATCACTTAGAAGGGACACGTGACTTTCCATTCTAATTTCCAGAAGAATAACCATGCAAGGCTTATGAATATCAAGCATTTCTCTGAAGTTGACCCTAAAGTTCTCATTGTTGTGTGAGGCCCCGTGAGAATTTCTACTCAAAACTCGAATCTCATAGTGCCACGTTAGGATCAGGTGTTAGAGATTCATACGCCGCGGTTCGGACCCTTTTGGACTGATCTATGCACTAAAAAGTCAAGAAATAATGTTTTCCAGAAAAGTGCGATTCTGCAGTCGAGAATGCGGTCGCATATCAGGTATGCGGACCGCATAGTCACCGCAAAGTGAAACAGTGTGTTAGCCAATTTGAGGTCAACTATGTGGTCAATTATGTGATCGCATAACCGATATGCGGACCGCATAGTCGTCGCATAATTTCCTTGGGATTTTTGTAAGGGGCAGTTTTGCGGTGCATTATGCGACCGCAGAACGGGTATGCGGACCGCATTTCCGTCGCATACCCAAACAGGTGTCTTCAGGTTTTGGGGAGCATTTTGCGGTTTATTATGCGGGCCGCATGTCAACTTTGCGATCGCAAATGCTATCGCAGACCTGTGTCGGAGCTCCAGTTTTCTAAATTTTAAACCCAACCCCCTGTCATTATATCCTGTGCAATAGCTCATTTAGAGCCTATTTCCTAACACTTTTACAGTGAGAGAGAGGGGTCTAAGAGAGGAAAGTGCTTCCCATCAAAATTACTCCATGAATCCTTGTTAAATCATTGAAGATAGTCAAGTGAGGGACCAAAACCTTTATCCCAAGAGGTAAGACTTCATCACCTCAGCTCTTACTTTTACATATAGCTACAAGGGGTCATTAGTGAGGTAATTCTTGAAGAATATGGGGATCTATAAATAAAGAGGCATGGGTAACGGGCTAGTGTAATCTTGCATAAAAGAACCATAAGGCCTTATAAATGCTCGATAAAATGCTCAAGAGAGACCAGATTATGATCTTTTCCTGATTATGAGTTAAATTGTGCTATATTGCTTAAATACATTGAAGTGCGAACATTCCGGAACATTATAGGATTAAGGAAAGCTCGGTTGAGGAATGTATGGCTAAAACCCCATCATTTAGAAATTGAGCTTTATCGGTGGTTATTTCACTTTAACCTTATATGCATGGGAAGTGTGTCTCAATATGATCAATATGCTTCTCTTGATAACTTGAAAAGGTGCAAGGACTATGATTCATGAATTGAAATGTTGAGACCTTAAATTGAAATCGAAGTTGCATATGTTGTGCCATCTATGTGAAGTCTCCTCTATGCCTACAATTTTAATTGCTCTTGTGTACACTTATTATCCTAAATTATAAATATAACATCGAAATTGGGAATGATGTGAAATGTGGCCTAGACGTGATAGTCGTGGCCCCATGTGCCTATGGAACGATATATGTGAAACAAAGATTGAATTGAGATGATTGATAGAAAAGGGAAACGCCTCGGAAAGCGGCCTAGCTGATCGGGCCGAGATCAGATGCCATGCCGCACACATGGTGGTGATATGTTGATATTGAACACCGGATAAAATGGGAAGTGAGATTGTGATTGAAGTGTATGTCTCAAATGCGGCAACCTAGCCGATCGGGTCGAGATCGGACTCCGCTCAAGCTAGCGGTGGTATAGGGAACAAGGATGAACAGTATGAAATGCCCCACACCAAAGGCTATGGAAACATAATGTGAAAAAAATTTGCATGATTCTTCTACATGATAATGTTGTGATCGTTTAAAGCTATTGAGCTATACTTGTGATTTCTTTATGTTTGGTATGAAAGTTCTTTCTAACTAGATGGTGTTTAGTTATACATACTAGTACTATTCCATGGTACTAACGTTCCTTTTGTCGGGGGCGCTACATTTTCAAATGAATGTAGGTGGCTCCATTGCGGATAGTGTCGATCGTGCGTAGCGGAGTACCTTCTTCTCAAAGACTTGGTGAGACCCTTTCTCCTTCAAGGGGATTATATTTCACATCTTTTGTTGTTGTGGACTTCCACTTTTGAGGTGTAGCCGAGGCCTTGTCGCCGGCATTGTCTTACATGTCTTTTACATCCTTAGAGGCTCCGTAGACATATGTGTGGGTTTTGTACGGACGTTGGATGGGTCTACGAACTAAGTTGTAATTCTAATTCTCGCTTCTCTAAAGTGTAATTGTATGGAATCTTGGAACTTATCGACGGTTTAATGTTGTGATTTAAAATGAACTAACATTGTAGGATGTACTATCTTTCCTCGTCTAAATAAATAAATGGAAGCATGGTTTCCTTATTCGTATCGAGTTGGGTAGGAAGTGTTTGATAAGACTTGCTCAGTTGGGTTCACTCGATTGAGCGCTGGTCGCGCCTCCCGAGGTTGGGGCGTGACAAACTTTGTATCAGAGCCTAAGGTTTTAAAGTATCCTAGGACGTCTCGAAGCCGTGTCTAGTAGAGTCCTTCTTATCGGTGTGAAGTCGACCACATCTATAGGTTGGAGGCTACTTGGGCATTAGGAATAACACCCTTCTTTGGTATTCTTGATCGTGCGGAAATTTTGATACGATTTCTTCCTCTAACTAGTGTATTGCTCTATCTTTCAGTAAATGGCACCTAAGAAGAAGGCGAAAATTGTCCAAGGAGCCAATGCCACCTCAGGAGTGGCTGATGAATCATTGCTTGATACTGCGGGTGATGGTAGTCGCCCTACTATCACCCTGCCTGGTACTCCTATTCTAGAACAGACTACCCCAGTTCCTACACCTGCGGGGGATACTACTATTCCCCCTGTTGATACCTTTGTCCCGCCTCCAGCCCCAGTTTACGGTTCTAGTATTTCTGATGGGGTTCTTAGAGGAGCTATCCAGATGCTGACCCAGCTAGTGGCCTCTCAGGCGCAGAGGTCAAATGTTGTGCCCAGTTCATCTAGCCAGCAAGGGGATTCCACCAGTTCCAGGGTGAACAGATTTCTTCAGTTAGACCCTCCAGTGTTTACGGGTGCTAATTCAGAAGAGGACCCTAAGTATTTTATTGATGATATACACAAGACCCTCGGGGTTATGCGTGCAACTGAGACAGAAGGAGTAGAGTTGGTTGCGTACCGTTTGAAAGGGGTGACCTATTCATGGTTTGAGTTGTGGGAAGATTCCCGTGAGGAAGGACGCTCTCCGGCGAGGTGGAGCAAGTTTGCCAATGCATTTATAGACCATTTCCTGCATGCCGAGACAAGGGCAGCCCGTGCAACAGAGTTTGAAAATTTGAAACAAGGTAACAGAAGTGTGTGGGAGTACCACATGGAGTTTGCTCGCTTGTCCAAGTATGCCACTCATATGTTGCCCACAATGGAGGCCAGGGTGCACCGGTTTGTTCAGGGCCTTAATTCTTTGAATATTAATGAGGCTTTTACGGCTGCATTGAATTCTGACATGAATTATGGGAAGATGATAGCATTTGCTCCGGCCACAGAGAACCGTAAATTGAAGAACAGGATGGAGAGAGAGGGCAACAGCAAGGCCCGGTCCACGGGCAACATGGGAGAGTCACTAGGCGGGGAAAGGTCAGCTTTCAGGGGGGGATCATCAGGGCCTTCCCAGTCTGTTGCACAGTCTTCAGCCAGTGCACCGCCATCAGGGCCCAGCCAGCAGCAGTGGAGTCGTTTCAGGCCCGGTCAGGGCAACAGGGGATCCCATCAGCGGGGTCGGTCAGAAGAGAGGTTCCAGCAGTAGCAGAGGTCCCCGTACCCCAGGTGCGGGAATATACACTTAGGGAGTTGCTATTTGGAGTTACCTATATGCTATGGATGTGGGATGAGGGGTCATATTCTGAGGCATTGTCGTGTATCCCGCCAGGGAGCGGGTAGGGGCACAGATCAGTCATCCAGTCCAGCAGCTACTACATCTTCAGCCCCCTCTCCAGCTCGAGGTACCCCAGCACCCGCAGGGCGTGGTGCAGCTAAGGGTGGCGTACAGAGTTCAGGAGGACCTAGCCGGTTCTATGCTATGAGTAGTCGCCAGACTACAGAGGCTTCTCCAGATGTTGTCATAGGTATTCTGACTGTTCAATCTCATGATGTGTATGCACTTATTGACCCCGGTTCCACCTTGTCCTATGTTAGCCCTTTTGTTGCTATGGGATTCGGGATAGAACCGGATCATCTTCATGAGCCATTTTCGGTGTCTACTCCGGTTGGTGAGTCTATCACGGCTGCTCGAGTCCATAGAGGTTGTGTTGTTACGGTACGGGGTAGGGATACCACGGCCGATCTTATTGAGTTAGGCATGGTCAACTTTGATGTAATAATGGGAATGGATTGGCTTTATTCATGCTTTGCCAAACTTGATTTTCGGACTAGAACTATGAGGCTTGAATTTCCTAATAAGCCCGTTATTGAATGGGAGGGAGATAATGTAGTGCCTAAAGGTCGGTTTATTTCCTACCTTAAGGCCGCGAAGATGATCAAGAAGGGGTGTATCTATCATTTAGTTCGGGTTACGGACACCAATGCCAAGGCGCTTAGCCTTGAGTCTGTACCCGTTGTGAATGAATTTCCGGATGTTTTTCCAGATGAGCTCCCTGGGATTCCACCAGACAGGAAGATTGATTTTTGGATCGATGTGATGCTAGGCACGCAGCCTATATCAATTCCACCTTACAGAATGGCACCGGTAGAATTGAAAGAGGTCAAGTAACAATTGAAGGATTTGCTTGAAAACGGTTTCATCCGACCGAGTGTATCCCCGTGGGGCGCACCGGTCTTGTTTGTAAGGAAAAAAGATGGGTCTCTGCGGATGTGTATTGACTACCAGCAACTCAACAAAGTCACAATCAAAAACAAATACCCTCTACCAAGAATAGATGACTTGTTTGATCAATTTCAAGGTGCTACGTGTTTCTCAAAGATTGACTTGCGGTCCGGGTATCATCAATTAAAGATAAGGGAGCAAGATATTCCAAAAACATCTTTTAGTACTCGTTATGGGCACTTCGAATTTTTGGTGATGTCTTTTGGGCTAACAAATGCCCCGGCAGCTTTCATGGATCTTATGAATCGAGTCTTCAAGCCTTTTCTAGACTCCTTTGTGATAGTGTTCATTGACGATATTCTTGTGTATTCCCGAAGTCCAGAAGATCATGCTAACCATCTCAGGGCAGTTCTGCAGACCCTTCAGCAACATCAATTGTATGCTGAGTTTTCGAAATGTGAATTTTGGCTTGAATCTGTCGCGTTCTTGGGTGATGTCATCTCCAGGGAAGGGATTATGGTTGATCCTTAAAAGGTTGCTGTAGTGAAAAATTGGCCTAGACCTACCACTCCAACAGAGATTCACAGTTTCTTGGGTTTGGCTGGGTACTACAGAAGGTTTGTGGAGGGATTTTCTACTCTTGCCTCTCCCTTGACTAAATTGACGCAGAAAGCAGTTAAATTTCAATGGTCCGATGCTTGTGAGAGGAGTTTCCAAGAATTAAAATCAAGGTTGACAACAGCACCGGTATTAGCCCTGTCAGAGGGTGCAGAGGGATTTGTGGTGTATTGCGATGCTTCAAAAATCTGGCTTGGGTGTGTGTTAATGCAACATGGCAAGGTTATAGCTTACGCTTCCAGGCAACTCATGAATCACGAAAAGAATTATCCAACTCATGACTTAGAGCTGGTGGCAGTGGTGTTTGCGCTAAAGATTTGGCGACATTATCTATATGGGGTCCATGTGGATGTATTCACGGACCACAAGAGCCTTCAATATATTTTCAAGCAGAAGTAGCTGAATCTGAGACAGAGAAGAAGGCTAGAGTTACTCAAGGACTATGACATCGATATTCTCTATCACCCAGGAAAAGCTAATGTTGTGGCAGATGCTCTTAGTCGGAAGTCCATGGGAAGTTTGGCTCATTTGAAGGCGTATCAGAGACCGTTGGCCCGGGAGGTTCAACAGTTGGCTAGTTTGCGAGTTTGCCTGGCAGGCTCTAGTGAAGGAGGGATAATTGTGCAGAATAGAGCCGAATCGTCGCTCGTGGCGGAGGTGAAAGAAAAGCAATTCAATGATCCATTATTAGCACAACTGAAAGAGGGGATTCATAAACACAAGACCACAACTTTTTCTCTTGGCATGGATGATCGTACCTTACGGTACCAAGGCCGCCTATGTGTTCCGGATATTGAAGGTCTTCGGGGAAGGATCATGGCAGAAGCTCACACTTCCAGATATTCAGTGCACCTAGGTTCTACGAAAATGTATCATGAACTTAAGGAAGTTTATTGGTGGACAACATGAAAAAGGATGTGGCGAACTTTGTGGCTAGATGTCCGAACTGTCAGCAAGTGAAGACCGAACATCAAAGACCCTAAGGACTAACTCAAAGCATAGAAATTCCAATTTCGAAATGGCAGATGATCAATATGGATTTTGTGGTAGGGTTGCAGCGCACTCCGCGCAAGTTTGACTCAATTTGGGTGATTGTTGATCGACTCACAAAATCAACGCACTTCTTGCCAGTCAAATCTACTAACACAACGAAACAGTATGCTCAGTTGTATATCAAGGAAATAGTCAGATTGCATGGTACTCCCATCTCAATCATTTCAGATCGTGGGGCTCAGTTCACGGCCAACTTTTGTAAGAAATTTCAGCAAGGATTGGGCACGCAGGTAAATCATAGCACAGCTTTTTACCCCCAAACTGACGGGCAAGCAGAGCGGACTATTCAGACGCTTGAGGACATGTTGCGTGCTTGTACTCTTGATTTCAAAGGTAGCTGGGATGCCCATTTGCCACTAATAGAATTTGCTTACAACAATAGCTTCCATGCTAGTATCCAGATGGCACCATTCGAGGCATTGTATGGTAGGAGATGTAGGTCTCCCATTGGGTGGATCGAGGTTGGAGAAGCGGAATTGATAGGGCCGGACCTCGTGCATCAGGCCATGGAGAAAGTCAAGGTTATTAAGGAGAGGCTGAAAACTGCTCAGAGTCGCCAAAAGTCTTACTCGGATGTTCGCCGCAGAGATTTATAGTTCAAAGAAGATGATTGGGTATTTTTGAAGGTTTCCCCTATGAAGGGTATCATGCGGTTTGGAAAGAAGGGAAAATTGAGTTCGAGGTATGTCGGACCATACAGAATCATTTAGAGGATTGGTCGGGTGGCATACAAGCTCGAGCTGCCACCAGAGATGTCATTGGTACACCCGGTCTTTCATGTGTCCGTGTTGAGAAAGGTAGTGGTAGATCCGTCCACTATTGTACCAGTTGAAACGATTGAGGTTAATGAAGAGCTATCGTATGAAGAAGTTCCAGTTGCCATTCTTGATAGGCAAGTTCGGAAATTATGAAATAAGGAAATTGCATCGGTAAAAGTGTTATGGCAGAACCAGCAAGTTGAGGAAGCCACTTGGGAAGCCGAGGATGAAATGAAAAAGAAGTACCCACATTTATTTGAATAGTCATGTAATAGCTCTTATGCATTTGGTTCCTATAAACTCTTAACTTTTGATTTAATATATGTAAAACGGTTCCATTTTAGTTATATATGCTGCCTATACGGCCATGGTTAATGTGGTACAAGTTATGTTATGTCTATGGAATATGTTTACGCTGTTAGGATATGTTTCTGGGGCTCTCTGACAGGTGGATAGGCCTAAATACAAAGGAAACTCTAGCGAAATTTTCGGAAATTTTGGGAGTTAGCCAAATTTGGAGACTATTAATATGTTTTAGATTGTAAAGAGGCAGAAGATTGCATGAGGACTGCTAATAAGTGAACCTTGATCCTCATTCGAGGACGAATGATCTTAAGTGGAGGAGGATGTGAGGCCCTGTGAGAATTTCTACTCAAAACCCGAATCTCGTAGTGCCATGTTAGGATCAGGTGTTAGAGATTCATACGCCGCGGTTCGGACCCTTTTGGACTAATCTATGCACTAAAAAGTCAAGAAATAATGTTTTTCAAAAAAAGTACGATTCTGCGGTCGAGAATGCGGACCGCATAGTCGCCGCAAAGTGAAACAGTGTGTTAGCCAATTTGAGGTCAACAACGCGGTCAATTATGCGATCGCATAACCGATATGCGGACCGCATAGTCGTTGCATAATTCCCTTGGGATTTTTGTGAGGGGCAGTTCTGCGGTGCATTATGCGACCGCAGAACGGGTATGCGGACCGCATTTCCATCGCATACCCAAACAGTGTCTTCAGGTTTTGGGGAGCATTTTGCAGTCCATTATGCGGGCCGCATGTCAACTTTGCGATCGCAAATGCGATCGCAGACCTGAGTCGGGGCTCCAGTTTTCTAAATTTTAAACACGACCCCCTGTCGTTATATCCTATGCAATAGCTCATTTTGAGCCTATTTCCTGACACTTTTAGAGTGAGAGAGAGGGGTCTAATAGAGGAAAGTGTTTCCCATCAAAATTACTCCATGAATCCTTGTTAAATCATTGAATATAGTCAAGTGAGGGACCAAAACCTTCATCCCAAGAGGTAAGACTTCATCACCTCAGCTCTTATTTTTACACATAGCTACAAGGGGTCATTAGTGAGGTAATTCTTGAAGAATATGGGGATCTATAAATAAAGAGGCACGGGTAACGGGCTAGTGTAATCTTGCATAAAAGAACCATAAGGCCTTAATGAACACTAAATGCTCGATAAAATGCTCAAGAGAGCCTAGATTATGATCTTTTCCTGATTATGAGTTAAATTGTGCTATATTGCTTAAATACATTGAAGTGCGAACATTCCGGAATGTCATAGGATTAAGGAAAGCTCGGTTGAGGTATGTATGGCTAAAACCCCGTCTTTTAGAAATTGAGCTTTATCGGTGGTTGTGTGAATACGGTAAGATTAAAATTGAATTGTTGTATTGATTGTTATTTCACTTGAATTGGTGTTGCAACCTTATATGTGTGGGAAGTGTGTCTCAATATGATCAATATACTACTCTTGATAACTTGAAAACGTGCAAGGACTATGATTCATGAATTGAAATACTTAGACCTTAAATTGAAATCGAAGCTGCATATGTTGTGCCATCTATGTGAAGTCTCCTCTATGCCTACAATTTTAATTGCTCTTGTGTGCACTTATTATCCTAAATTACAAATCTAACATCGAAATTGGGAATGATGTGAAATGTGGCCTAGTGCCAAATATATGACGTGATAGTCGTGGCCCCATGTGCCTATGGAACGATATATGTGAAACAAAGATTGAATTGAGATAATTGATGGAAAAGGGAAACGCCTCGGTAAGGCAACCTAGCTGATCGGGCCGAGATCGGACGCCATGTCGCACACATGGTGGTAATATGTTGATATTGAACCCCGGATAAAAAGGGAAGTGAGATGTGATTGAAGTGTATGTCTCAAATGCGGCAACCTAGCCGATCGGGTCGAGATCGGACTCCGCTCAAGCTAGCGGTGGTATAGGGAACAAGGATGAACAGTATGAAATGCCCACACCAAAGGCTATGGAAACATAATGTGAAAGAAATTTGAATGATTCTTCTACATGATAATGTTGTGATCGTTTAAAGCTATTGAGTTATACTTGTGATTTCTTTATGTTTGGCATGAAAGTTCTTTCTAACTAGATGGTGTTTAGTTATACATACTAGTACTATTCCATGGTACTAACGTCCCATTTGCTGGGGGCGCTACATTTTTAAATGAATGTAGGTGGCTTCATTGCAGATAGTGCCGATCACGCGAAGCGGAGTACCTTCTTCTCAAAGACATGGTGAGCCCCTTTCTCCTTCAAGGGGATTATATTGCACATCTTTTGTTGTTGTGGACTTCCACTTTTGAGGTATAGCCGGGGCCTTGTCACCGGCATTGTCTTACTTGTCTTTTACATCCTTAGAGGCTCCGTAGACATGTGTGGGTTTTGTACGGGCATTGGATGGGTCTATGAACTATGTTGTAATTCTAATTCTCGTTTCTCTAAAGTGTAATTGTATGGAATCTTAGAACTTATCGACGGTTTAATGTTGTGATTTAAAATGAACTAACATTGTAGGATGTACTATCTTTCCTCGTCTAAATAAATGAATGGAAGCATGGTTTCCTTATTCGTATCGAGTTAGGTAGGAAGTGTTTGATAAGGCTTGCTCAGTTGGATCACTCGATTGAGCGCTGGTCGCGCCTCCCGAGGTTGGGGCGTGATATGTTGCCACCCCCGATGTTCCAAATTATCACATTGGTAGGACTATACATATTTGCATGATTTGGTGGTGTCCCATTTTCCCTCTGAGTTTGAGGGACTGGGTTCCTCCTTAATGAAGGAACTAGGATTATGGTATGATTCCCCACTGTTGGGTCCTGAGGGGGGTCTCACATCCATTGAGAATTTGTGTAGTGCTGTTGGGCAGCTTAGAAAATACCTTTTTTCCCTTTGATCCCTGAAGAGGTAGACTTGTACCTCGTTGATTCTTGAAAATTCTAGGACTGGACCGGATCCCAATAGGTTTACTTCTTCCTCCTCCTCCATCTCCATATTTTCTTGTTCTAGTGCATTGAGAGGGGGCTGAACCCGAGGGTTCATTGGTGGGATCTGGGGTTGTACAAGAGGGGGTTGTGGGGGTGGGGATTGTACATGTTGTGGGGGTGGTGCATGGGGTTGTTGCTGGTTGTTTTGTAGAGCTACTGTGTCGAAGGGAGTGGTCCAGGGGATAAACATAGGGTTCATATTGTTGATCTCCCTTGGAAGGAAGAATGGGAGATCTACTGGGACTTGTTGGGACTGGATGGGATTGAAGTGGGGTGGGAGACTCTATTGATTCCTCATGGCTTGGGCTTGACTGAGGTTTAGGGAGGGAGTTAGTGGGTGGAGGATGTTGTTCATCCACACATGGTTGAAGTAGTTGTTCATGGCCATATTCATTCCCTTCGAAACTAGTTGAGCTAGGAAATGAGAGTTTTGTAGAACTATGATTTTTTCCTGATCATTGAGAATCATGCTGAACGTTATTGCATGGCCCATGAGGGCTTGCTCCACCCACGAAAGGAGTTGATGATCCTGTGGTAGTGGTGGTTGTATAAAGAAGGTTTGGTTGCTTGTTGCTTGAATTTTGGGAAGAGGTGGGTTGGACATGTTTAAGGCTCTTTGGTGTCGCAGTATTTGCACTAGACGATAACGTTTTCTTTGAGTGATTGGAATCCTTGGCATTGTCAAGAGGAAGGGTAGGGTTTATATAAGAGTTATGAGAGTAGAGGTCTAGGTTTTTGTTGTGAGTAGTCGAGATGGATGGACAGGCAGTGTTGATATCTATATTCATATAACCTAGGTTATGTGAGGCAGTGTTGTTAGAGAGATTTTCCCTAGATTTTGTTAGGGAAACGTGGTGTTGTTCATTGGCCATTTGGGGTTGGGAGGGAAGTTCTTTAGCCGCGTGGTTGGATATTGGGGATGGAGGATTATCTCCCAGGAAGCTAGGTAATATAGCATTAGTGGTGAGGTGTGTTATTGTCACGACCCGGATTTTTCCCACCATCGGTCGTCGTGATAGCGCCTACTAACGGAGCTAGGCCAGCCATACATTAAACATTCGCCATCCAACCTCAACAATATAATATACTAACAACAGTTAGAGAAATGCGGAAGACTTTAAGTTTGACAAAAAGATATAAAAATGCGGAAGTTTGAAACACATCTCTACCCAAAATCTGGTGTCACTAGCTCACGGACTACTATAGAATACTACAACAAGTCTGAATGAAGGAAATACACATGTCTGTTTCGGTACAATGAAAACAAACTGAAATAAGGAAAGGGACTTTGGCCTGCGAACGCCAGCTAGGCTACCTCGAGAGTCCCTGGACTGAAGATAGCTCCCAGATAAGAATCCTACTGCTGCTGTCCAAAAGCTGCTCCTGGATCTGTGCACAAAGAAATGCACAGAGTGTAGTATCAGCACAACCGACCCCATGTGCTGGTAAGTGTCTGGCCTAACCCCGGCGAAGTAGTGACGAGGCTAGACAGGACTACCAAACCAACCTGTACAATTTTTATATACAAATATGCAACAAAAGGAAAGAAAATACCGAAACTAAACAGTTAAAAGGGAGGGAAACATGCTATGGGGAGAGTACAATTTGGATATAAAGTTCATCAGCGTAATTAAGAAACATGGCACAACAATAATTATCAAAGAATAAGAAATTCAATAGTTGCACGGCATCACCCTTCGTACTTTTACTCTCAATCTCACCCAAAGCAATCAAATAAAATGCACGGCATCACCCTTCGTGCTTTCCCTCACATAGCTCTCATCTCATGGCACGGAATGACCCTTCGTGCAAATATAATCAAATCAGAGCACGGAATGTACCTTCGTGCATAAATAGTCAAAACATAGCACGGAATGACCCTTCGTGCAAATATAATCAAGAATAGCACGGAATGACCCTTCGTGCAATTTCACTCTTCCTCACCCAAATAACAGTCACAACCAAACAGGCAAGAGGAATAAACAAGTAATATGAACTATCCCGGCAAGGGAATAACACAAATAACAACCAAGTCCCGGCAAGGGAACAATAACAATATCTTTCACAACCCGGCAAGGGCAATACTCACTGTAATCAAACCATCCCGGCAAGGGATTAATCACAACTCTTTTCGATACGTTCATCTCTTACTCAATGGTATTTATCACTCGAGCCAATGCTCCAAGATATTAATATTTCACAACTTATCCTCAAACTCTTCACATTTGCAGAAAAACATGTTGTAGCTTAGAAGAGTTCTAAATTATCTCAAAAACAAGCACAAACAAGGACCCACGGTCATGCTAGACTCCGGTGTATAGACACTCGTCACCACGCCTATACACCGTACTCGATCGATTAGCAAATAGCATTTATGATACTCTAATCCTATTCCCTCAAGCCAAAGTTAGATCAAACACTTACCTCGGTCCGAAAATAGCAATCAAGCCTCTAACACCGCCTTTCCTCTAGAATTCGACTCTGAAACAATGATATCTAATCATAATTAATTCAATAATATCAAATGAGGCTCAACAACATAATCCCATAGCCTAGAAATGAATTTCCTACCATTCTTCCGAAAATAGCAAAATCCGACACCGGGCCCACATGGTCCAAACTCGAGGCTCGGACTAAATTCCAATCAGCCATAACCCCACGAGTTCAAATATATAATTTGTTTCAAGATCCGACCCCAAATTGAGGTTGAATCGCCCAAATTTTTTGAAAACCTAACTCTACCCAAAAGCCCTAATTTCTACCTTGATTTCATGTTCTTAGGCCTAGAACTTAGTGATTAGATGATAAAATAATGAGGAAACGATGTTAGGATTACTTACCCAACGAGTTGTGGAGGAAAGGGAACTTGAATTTCGTCTATGGAGGATTTGGGAGAGAGGTTCGTGTGAAGAAGAATGGCGAAATCCCCTAATGGCTACTGTTTTAGGCTTTTAAAATAACTGGGCAAAATTGTTCATCGCGTTCGCGACACCCCGGTCGCGTTCGCGACACCCCGGTCGCGTTCGCGATGAAGGAAAATGGGCAGGCATCGCGTTCGCGTGAAGGGGAAGGCGAACGCGTAGAAGAAAATTCTGGGGGTCTGGGCAGGCTTATATGCGAACGCGATGAAGGGGGGAAAGGGAAGATATGGGAACGCGTGGCCTTTCACGCGAACGCGAAGAAGGCTGGGGTACAAGGCATCGCGAACGCGGGACAAGGTCGCGTTCGCGTAGAACAATAGACCTGTGCAGAAATTGCAGAAAATCTGCTAACTTTTCTAAGTGTAAAACACCCCGAACCACCTCCGATACACTCTCGAGCCCTCGGGGCTCCCAATCAAACACACACACTAACTCAATATCATCCTACGAACTTGCTCGAGCGATCAAATCGCTAAAATAACATCAAAATCAAAGAATCAATCCCCAATACTCATAATTTTAATTTCAAAGTTCATAAACCTTCAACTTTAGCTATTTAGGTCCGAAACACGTCAAACGACGTCCGATTTCGACCAAATTTCACAGGAAGCACTTAACGCATATTTAAGACCTGTACCGGGCGTCGGAAGCAATATACGAGCCCGATACCTATATTTTCTAACTCATTTTCATTTCCATTTTTCCTTATTAATTTCAGAAAACAATTTATCAGAAAAATTCTTTTACTGGGGTTCTGGACCTCAGATTTCGACTCCGAGCACATGCCCGAGTCCCATATTTTTCTACGGACCTCCCGGGACCGTCACATCACTGGTTCGGGTCCGTTTACCCAAAATGTTGACCAAAGTCAACTATATCAATATTAATATCATAATTCACCAAGGCCTCGGAAGCGCGGAAAAAGGGAGAACCACGGTGATGACCCTTTGGGTCATCACAGTTATATTAGAGGAATTAAAGGTGATTGGGTGTGACAAACGCATAGATTTAAGATGGTTTAGGGTATCATTAGTAGTAGAGGGGTAATTATGGCTTTGCATGTGATTTAATTGGGTGATTTTGGGGTCTGCCAAGTGGACTTTCATTGGTTCATTGTTAGCCACGTCAATTGCCATGCAGGGGTTGTCGCTATTTCCTAGACTCCCTATGAGTTCATTGGTGGTAGCAGGCGGATTGTCCAATGCACCAAAGGAGTTGTTTGTATCAATTGTATTAACATTTTGATTAGCATTATTAGTAAGTAAAAAGGAGTAGGAGTGTTCCCGTTAAGATTTGTACTACTAGATAGAGGGGGAAGGGAGGACTTACATGGGATGGGAAGTAAATGGACCATTGTCTTTCCATCATTGGCTTGTTGTGATTTTGGCTTGTACATAGTCTTCTTTTTCTTGGGGAAAGAAACTGTGTGCCAAACATCATCTTTGGGCAAAGGAGATCCCTTTTGCATGTCATGACTTGGAGTGTCTAAACTCTTAGATTGGCTAGTGGCATTGTCTCCTTTTGAAGTGGAAGGTTTGCTTCTTTGTATAATGTAATTGCATGAGGCCATTGAATGCCCTAGTCTACCACAATTATTGCATAGGAAATTGATACCTTCATAATCAATTTCTTGTTTATGTGATCCAGTGTAAACAAAAGGTGTGACCGGAACCTCTAGTGGAACTTCAACGCATAATCTAGCATAACGACCCCTTAGGGTAGAGGAGGTGTATGCATCGATTTTTAAAGGTTTACCAAATTTGTTTCCAACTTTTGTGAGGATTTGGCCATCATAAAATTCAGTTGGCAATTGTGGTAAACGGATCCAAATAGCAGCTAGTGAGATCATGGCTTTTAAGGCAATAAAGTTTGGTACCCATTTTTGGACAGATAGGAAATATCCAAAGATGAACCAAGGACCTTGATGAAGTACTTTTAGCATGCTATCTTCATTGCTAAACTTTTTAATAAAATAATCATATCCTAGGTCTATGAGTGGAAAATTTTCCTTTAGTTTCCACAGGTCTTGAATTTTCTATTTGAGTAATTGGTGTTGGATTCTCATTCCTTGTAGTTTTATGATCGTAGAGAATTTCCATGGAGAGTAAATACGATGTAGATCTTCCGGAGATAGATGAATTAGATGATCATCATTGGAGTAAGGTATTGAATTGGCAAGACCATTGGGAGGTGGTAGATGAGACTGGTTATGTGAATCAATGACCATGTGGATTTCTCCTTCTTGAATCCCATCAATTAGTATGTCCTTGAAACTTTGGTTTGAAGGCATAGGGGTAGTTGAGCATTGCATTTGATCAATGTCAGGAGGCTTAGGAGGAATGAAGTTAGAGTTTTTTGGATTGTTCATCGTTAAGATTGTAGTGAGAAGACAGAGGTTCTCTCTCTAGATTTTTGAATCAAACCTTAAAGTTGATCAAGTCTTTCACTAAAATGACTCATTCTAATGAGTCATTTAGCGACTTTACACATTCATTGTCATGCAAGCTTATATGACTATGAGTCATATATTAAATGGTGGCACACTGTCACGTGGGGGGTAGGAGTGGGTTATCTTATTAATTTTTTATGCACTTACTATTTAATCGGATAATGTCCCGTTACCCGCTAATTAACCAATTACCCGCATAATTTAAAAATTATCACAAATAACTTAAAATTCTATTTATTTTTAAAATACTTCATATATACTTTATATATTATACTACCGTGGTCATATGATACCTTGCATGCTACTAGTTCATGATTATCGGGTATTATCGCTCGATCCATATTTTATTCCAAATTGGCCACTTTCAACGAAACTTGTTTTCTTTAATCCGTGTACCCCTTTATCCTTCATAACATGTATTTATCGCTTGTTACAAATAGCGTAAATACGTTAAAGTCAAGATGATCTCATCCCCAAGTCTACGTCAATTAACCGAAGATGAAACTTTTAACGTACGAAAATGCGAGATGTAACATCCTTCCCCCCATAGAAACATTCGTCCTCGAATGTTCAACTCCCCGTGATCTATGTAACTTTTGGCAGGGTCGCCTCTGTAATAACACCACTACCAATTCTCCTCGTAGAAGCTTTAATAATCCAACGACACACAGGACCATAATTTTGAATAATGACAATGGTCTCACATGATCAATGACAATAACCGACACAAGAATTTATACACGTACCTTATGGCTATGATGTCTCAGTCGGACCCTTCTCTGGGGGAGGAAATAGGTAGGGATATCTAGACTTCATGTTTTCCTCGGCCTCCCAAGTCATTTCTTCCACATTGTTGTTCCTCCAAAGTACTTTCACGGAGGCTACCTCCTTATTCCGTAGCTTACAGATTTGTCGTTCTAGGATGGCAACCGGAATTTCCTCGTATGACAAGTCCTCGGTAATCTGTACATCGTTCGTGGGCAACACTCGGGTAGGATCGCCAATGCACTTCAGTAACATAGATAAGTGAAAAATTGGATGGATAGACTCCAACTCCGAGGGCAATTCTAACTCATAATCTACTTGGCCCACTTTCTGAATGATCCTATAAGGCCCAATATACCGTGGGCTAAATTTGCCTTTCTTGCCGAAGCTCATCACACCCTTCATAGGTGATACCTTTAAGAATACCCAATCATCAACCCCGAACACTAAATCTCATCATCGCACGTCAGAATATGACTTCTAAGGACTCTGAGCTGTCAATAGTCGATCCCTGATGAGCTTTACTTTTTCTATGTGTTGTTGAACCAGTTCTGGCCCATATAATCCAGATTCTCCAACATCAAACCACCCTATAGGCGACCTACATTTTCGTCCGTAAAGAGCTTCGTTGGAGCCATCTAAATACTGGAATGGTAACTATTATTATATGCGAACTCAATAAGCGGTAGATGATCATCCCAGCTACCTTTGAAGTCTATTACACAAGCACCTAACATATCCTCCAGTGTCTGTATAGTACGCTCAACCTGTCCGTTTGTCTGGGGGTGAAATGTCGTACTAAGACTTACTTGAGTCCCCAATCCTTTTTGGAAGGACCTCCAGAAGTTAGCTGTAAATTTAGCTCCTCTATCCGAGATAATAGATACAGGGACACCATGCAGTCGTACTATCTCCTTTATATAAAGTCTCGCATAATCCTCTGAGGAATATGTAGTCCTGACAGGCAGAAAAAGGGTTGACTTTGTAAGCCTATCAACAATCACCCATATCGAATCGAATTTACGCTGGGTACGAGGTAAGCCTACAATGAAGTCCATATTGATTACTTCCAATTTCCAGGTCGGAATCTCCATAGCCTGCAACACTCCACCGGGTTTTTGATGCTCAATCTTAACCTGTTGAGAGTTAGGACACTGAGCAACAAATTCTGCTATATCCTTTTTAATTCCGTCCC
The DNA here is from genome assembly GCF_001879085.1 of Nicotiana attenuata. Classification (NCBI taxonomy): domain Eukaryota; kingdom Viridiplantae; phylum Streptophyta; class Magnoliopsida; order Solanales; family Solanaceae; genus Nicotiana; species Nicotiana attenuata. The sequence goes on along the minus strand of NW_017672435.1, from coordinate 99,962 downwards.
ACCAATATACTTCCCTGATGTCATGATACATCTTTGTTGCTCCTGGATGGATAGAATAACGAGAATAGTGGGTTTCTCCCATAACATGCTGACGCAGCCCTGCAACATTAGGCACACATAATCGCCCTTGATATCGGAGGACCCCATCTTCTGTAATCTCAAACGGTGTCTTCTCCTTCTGAAGAGTGGTATACCTATAATGAACTAACACAGGATCCTCGTACTGGCGTTCCTTTACTTCAGTTACTGAAGAGGATGTTGTCGTATCCTGAACAGTAATTCCAACGACACCAGAGTCCAGTAACCGAACTCCAAGACTAGCTAGCTGATGAATCTCATGTGCCATTCCCCTCTTTTCTGGTCGTAAATACGGCACGCTACCCATAGATCTACGGCTGAGGGCGTCGGCTACTACGTTCGCCTTCCCCGGATGGTATAAAATATCAACGTCATTGTCTTTAAGTATCTCCAACCATCTCCTTTGACGTAGATTCAATTACTTTTGCTTGAAGATGTACTGAAGGCTCTTATGATCCATATGGATATCAACATGAATGCCATATAAGTAGTGCCTCCACATTTTTAGTGCATGAATCACCGCAGCTAACTCTAAATCATGGGTCGGGTAATTCTTCTCGTGCTCTCTTAGTTGTCTACAAGCATAAACCACAACCTTACGATGCTGCATCAGCACACAACCCAATCCAATGCCTGACGCGTCACAATAGATCACATAACCATCGGTCCCTTCTAGGAGCGTTAGAACCGGTGCTGAAGTTAATCTGTCCTTTAATGCCTGGAAACTCTGTTCGCTAGCATCAGTCCACTGAAAAGTTGCTCCCTTCCGAGTCAACTTTGTCAAAGGTGCTGAAAGGGAAGAAAATCCCTCTACAAATCTCCTGTAATAACCTGCCATACCGACGAAGCTACGAACCTCCGTCGGTGTTCTGGGTCTAGGCCAAGTCTTTACTGCCGCAATCTTTCGTGTATCCACTTGGATGCCTTCACCCGAAATAACATGCCCAAGGAAAGCTACAGAGTTCAACCAGAATTCATATTTAGAAAATTTTGCATACAACTTCCCTTCCTGTAGAACTCTGAGCACAGTACGCAGATGATCTGCATGCTCAGCCTCTAAACAAGAATATACCAATATATCGTCAATAAATCAATTACGAACAGATCTACAAAGGGCCTGAACACACGGTTCATCAAATCCATGAATACTGCTGGGGCATTGGTCAGACCGAACGACATAACCCGAAACTCAAAGTGCCCATATCTAGTCCTGAATGTTGTCTTCGGAATAGCTTCATCCTTAACCCTTACCTGATGGTACCCGGACCTCAAGTCTATCTTTGAAAAATACTTGGCGCCTTGCAACTGATCAAATAAATCATCAATTCTCAGGAACGGGTATTTATTTTTGATCGTCACCTTATTCAGTTGCCTATAATCAATACACATTCATAAGGAACCATCTTTATTTCTCACAAACAACACAGGTGCTCCCCATCGTAACGTACTAGGTCTGATAAAACCTTTTTCAAGCAAGTCCTTTTGTTGTTCTTTCAACTCTTTCAGCTCTGCGGGGGCCATTCTATATGGATGAATAGATATTGGGTGAGTATCTGGTAGTAGGTCAATAGAAAACTCAATTTCTTGCTCGGGCGGGAGACCCGGAAGTTCATCGGGAAACTCATTCACCACAAGGATGGACTAAATGGTTGGTGATTCCACTTCCACATCCTGAACCCGAACTAAGTGATAAATACAACCCTTTCTGATCATCTTCCTTGCCTTGAGATAGGAAATGAATTTTCCTCTCGGTGATGTCGTATTACCTTTCCACTCCAAAACAGGCTCCCCCGGAAATTGAAATCGGACTATCATTTATCTACAATCAACGTTGGCATGACAAGAAGCCAACCAATCTATACCCATTATAACATCAAATTCTACCATATCTAACTCGATTAAGTCTGCTACGGTAGGTCGACCATGAACTACTATTATACAACCCCTATATACTTGCTTAGCTATCACCGAGTCCTCAAAGGGTGTTGATACCTCAAAAAGTTAAACCAATTCAGGTTTCTACTCCAAACATACCAGCAACTAGCAGAGTAACGTATGATAAGGTGGAACCTGGGTCAATCAGTGCATATACATCAATGAGGAGACTGATAATATACCTGCAACAACATCAGGCGATGACTCATAGTCATGTCATCCTGCCAACGTATAAATGCGGTTTTGAGGGTTGCTCGAGCTACATGCTCTGCCTCTGCCTCTACCATGACTCATTGGTGCTTGGGGACCTTGCCCGGGAGGGGGGGGGGGCGTACTGATGATGATGAACCAGCTGCAGATCCTGACGGCTGAGTTATGCTTGCATCACCTCTAATCGGACAATCCCTCATAACGTGGCCCGGATAACCATAAGAATAACAAACACCTTTCCCCATATGGCACTACCCACTATGCTGCTTACCACATTGAGCACATCGTGGCAAGGGTGGCCTCTAACTCACCCCAATACTGAGAACCTGAGGCCTTGAGAAATTTTGACCAGACCCTGAATATGAAGAACGATCAAATCTCTTACCGTGAAACTGAGGGGCGCGCTAGCCGAGGGCTGGAATGGATACCTCGAGTACTACTTCCTCTTACCACCTCGAAACTCACTAGAAGGACCCAAAGACCTCGTTCTCTTATTCTGGGCCCTATCATGCTTAGAATCGGCCCTCTAATTCTGTTTACGCTCCTCTACACCCTGAGCATTTGCCTGAGAAATATCCATGTCTGGCTGAAGTGAGACCGACAAACAATCATTAAGCAAGTGAGGCTCTAATCCCATCACGAACCGGTGAACCCGATCCTCCATCTTAGATACAATAGTGGGAGCATACCTGGCCAATGAATCAAACTGAAGACTGTACTCCCGAACACTCATGTTACCCTATCGAAGGGTCAAGAACCTATGAACTCTGGCTCGTCTAAGCTCTGGTGGCAGATAATGATGAAGAAAAGCTTCTATAAACTCCTGCCATACCGCTGGAGGGGCATCCTCACCTCTGGACAATTCCAAAGACTCATACAGATTAACTACAAAATCTCGGAGTCTATAGGAAGCTAGCTCAACTAACTCAGTTGCAGTGGGCTTCATTACCCGTAACGTCCTCTGCGTTCTATCAATAAATACCTGAGGGTCCTCATTCGGATCTGTCCGAGTGAATACTGGAGGGTCTAAATTAATGAAGTCACGAACCCTCGCACTCACGGACCTATCTGCGTGACCAATACCTACTTCCTGACACCGAGCCTTTGCGGATACTAATCGGGTCAATAACTGAATAGCATCTGTCATCTCCTGACCTAGCGCATCTAGCTAAGGTGTTGAATGTACATGGGCGGACGCTGGAGCTGGTGCCCCTTGGAGCTCTTCTGGAAAAGGCGGGGTATGTAAAGACTGAGATGGAACCTCACCATGAGACTCTCCCCGAGCCCTGGTAAATCGTGGCACTCGACTAGTAGTCTCACCAGCCATGGACGTTCCTTTCTGGGCGGTCGTACTCTTTGGAGGCATCGCTGAAAATATAATGTATCGTTAGGAACATGAATTCTTGTATCGCACGATCTGAGATAAAAAGAGAGGATAACATCCTATATGTCCTGTAGCCTCTTGCTTATAAGTGTGGTGCACGACACACCCATAAACAAGACTCTACTAGACACGGTCTGTAGACAACCCTAGGACAGAATTGCTCTGATACCACTTTTGTCACGACCAAAACCGATGGGCCGTGACGGGTGCCTGAGTCCTACCTGTCAAACACCCCTAAGCATGCATCTAAGATATGAACCTAAATAACATCTGCTGCATTATGAAAATAACATACGTGAAGGAAACCTGCCATCAAGGCATATGTACGTATACATGCAGAATACAGTGGGCGAGCCGGCAAGGCTGCTATAGACAACTACACATCCAAAACTGAAAGCCGACAAGGCCACATATAACCCAACTAGACATACTGTCTACAGAGCTCTAATAGAAACATAGTTGTACAAAGACGGGACTGAGCCACATCATACCCATATACATATATATATACACAAGCGTATCGTACCAAAATCAAAAGCAGCTCCGGATTAAATGGAGCATGCCAACTCTCGCTGATCAGGGATCCTAAGAAGGGGGACCATCAGCTCGCCTACCTACACCTGCAGGCATGAAATGCAGGCCCTATGAAATAGGGCGTCAGTACGAAAAATGTACTAAGTATGTAAGGCATGAAAATTAGTACGTAAAAGACATAGATGAAAGATGGAATACTAAAACACATCTTTAAATCTGAATAACTTTGTAAATTCTGAAACGTTTATAACGTCATGCATGTGCGTGTAAATGCCGTGCCATGCATAGGTATGGGTGTAAATAATATCATCAAGCCACTGAGAGCATCCCATCATATCATCTCGGCCACTATGGGCAATATTATCAACATATACCAGCTGATCAGGTGGTGGTGCGTATCTAAAGCCGCAACCTTTTTCCCATATCCCATATACATATATTTACATATATACGCGTATATAACGCTATTTGGTCATAGGTCAATGTACATGAGTGAAATGCATGAAAAATATGTAACAATCTCAATATTTTTTCCGGATAAAATTTTCCAACTACATATTATTCTGAGACCCATGAACAGAAAATAATAATAATTTTCATGGGGAATCAAGAATATATACACCCCTAATAATTCTATGAATAGAGTAATTTATGGAAACTGTGTGTTTGTTCGTTTATTCAGTATAATTTGGACTATGCCAAAAGAAAGAAGGGAGGGCCTTAACATACCTAGAGTAGGAACAACTCCGTATAAATATCCCGTTAGAAACTTTCGTGGATTGAACTTAGAACCCAAAAATCGAATTTAAGCTTCTGCGCTTTTGAACTTGAGGAACGAAATTGGCTTGTTTTTTTGAAATTCTTGGACGAATGGATTCTGATTCTGTTCTTGAACGTTTTCTTTCTTAAAGACAAAGTGTCTTTGAATTTAAACTAAGAATCAGAATGGACTACTCTTCTTTTGTCCAAAAGGAATCAAACCTTAAAGTTGATCAAGTCTTTTAAATGAGTCATTTAGTGACTTTACACGTTCATTGTCATGCAAGCTTATATGACTATGAGTCATATATTGAATGGTGGCACATTGCCACGTGGGGAGTAGGGGTGGGTTATCTTATTAATTTTTTATCCACTTATTAGTTAACTGGGTAATATTCCGTTAACCGGTTATTAACCAATTACTCGCATAATTTAAAAATTATCACTAATTACTTAAAATTCTATTCATTTTTAAAATACTTGATATATACTTTATATATTATACTACTGTGGTCATATGGTACCTTGCATGGTACTAGTTCATATTTATCAGGCATTATCGCTCGGCCCGTATGATATTCCAAATTGGCCACTTTCAACGAAACTCGTTTTCTTTAATCCGTGTACCCCTTTATCCTTCATAACACATATTATCGCTTGTTATAAATAGCGTAAGTACGTTAACGTCAAGATGATCTCATCCCCGAGTCTACGTCAATTGACCGAAGACGAAACTTTTAACGTACGAAAACGCGAGATGTAACAAATTTTATCACGCCAAACTATGCCTTATAAAAAGGACAAAGTGGCCGTTGCAAATATATTCTGGTTAACAAGTCCAGAGTCGAATCTCACAGGGAATTAACCTATCAAACACACCTATTGGACTTATACAAATTCACGTATTCAATCTTCAGAAATATTTAAGCAATAAATTGGATGTTTACTAACTAAATATTACGTAATAAAAATGTAGTAAATAAGAACTAACTACGAACGGGTTGTAGACAAGAATTGAAATGATATAATGTCGGAATCCTTTCCGCTACATTTTCTATAAATTTGCCTAAGTCTTCTCTACCGATCATGAGCACTCTGTCTGTTGTAACTCTCTCCCGAGTAATTACAACAATATACTAGACATATTCTACCGAATTATGCTAGCTAGACTTAAGTACAACTCACTTAGATCATACCAAGGTTTCGTTATCCCTAATCCCACCTTTAAGCCTTTCGTATTGATCCCTCATATGCGTTAGGAGTGATGATTGTTCAACAACTACCTAAATATGCACTCTCTCCTGAGTAATACATACCAAATAGGAACAGTTAATTGAGGGCCCTTCAATCAACAACAATAAGCATATAGTTGAACAAATCTAGAGAATACTCTGGCAAATCTATATTAACATAACAAGAAAATCATCCTACAATAGGTTCCATCAAAACCCTAGATTAGGAGTTTAGCTACTCATACTCATAGTAACAATATCCAGAGTAATTTGTATAATTAAATTACAAAGTAAGGATAAATATATAGAAAGTGATGATTCTAACTCCCAAATAGTGTTCCACGAGCTATCCTTGCCTCCGGTTGACAAAGTTCTTCAAAATGTCATTTTTTGGGTCTATTTATATGTTCCCTACAAGACCTAAACGTGTAGGTCAAATCCTAGTCAAGCCGGGAAATGAATTAAGTCTTCAAACTCGGACTGGACCTGGCCCCAGGCCTGGTGTCGCCAGCCTATCGCCAGCTTCAGCCTGGCCTTATCCTTGTGGAGCTAGCCTAACGCCAGCCTCAGCCTTGCCTTTGGCTGGCCTCGCCAGGCTAAAGCCTGGTTAAGCTGGCCTTTGCCTGGCCTTGCCAGGTCTCTCATTTTCACTGTTCTCGAGCACACTTTCAACGGTTAACTATCACTTTTGCTCTACTTTCATCTCCAATTCACCTACACATAAAATATCGCGAATAAAGTAAAATTTATCATTGAAGCATGTAAAATGCGAGGCACATAATGTGTTAAACCATGAATTATAGCCACACATCAGGGTCCAAATAGAATAAGCACATAGACTAAACAGGATTTCTAACATGAATCACAACTTAATTACTCTAACACATAGAAGATACATGGATAGAACAAGATTAGGTAACTACACGGTACCATATAATCAACCGAATCATAAATACCACGGTGCACGTCCACATGCCCAGCACCTAGCATGTGTGTCACCTCAACACCAATCACATAACACGTAATCCAAGGATACATACCCTCAATACCAAGTTTAGAAGCATTACTTACCTCGAACTGTGAAAATTACAACTCCAACAAGCCCTTGCCTTGCAAATCGGCCTCCGAACGACTCGAATCTAGTCACAAACAACTTAATATAACTAATACAAGAGATAGGAATCGATTCCATACAATAAATCAAAGTTCCTTAACCAAGGTCAAAAAGTCAACCCCAGCCTACGCCTCGGAACCCAACAAAATTCACAAAATCCGAACACCCATTCAATAACGAGTCCCTACATACCAATATCATCAAATTCCGACCACAAATCGAATTTCAAACCCTCAAATCTCACTCTCCAATACCTAGTCCAAAGTTCCCAAAATTTCACCTCAAGAACACCTAATCTAGGTGGAAAATTCAATGGGTATTCATTATTAATGAATAAAAATGATCAAAAGTTGCTTATCTCTTGAAATCTACTGAAACCCCTCTCAGAAATCACCACTAGTCGAGCTTGCAATGTTCACAAATGAAGAAAACTCGGAACCCTTTCGAATTATAACGCTTCCAGGACTTTTGCACCTGCAGTCCTTCATCAGCTTCTGCGGTAGAAACTCCGCACCTGCGGCATCACACCTGCATGTGCCAAATACATCTACGAACATGCTTCTACACACAAAACTCCGTTTCTACGAAAACACCTGACCACCTCAAATCTCACTCAACTCCACTTCTGCAGCCTCCTCCCCACAGAAGCGACTCCATTTCTGCGAATCCCCTCTCACATTTGCGATCCAATAGTCCCCAACTCACCTCTGCATCTACGCATTGTTAGTCATATCTACGGCTCCACACCTACGGCCAAATTCATGTAGGTTTGGTGGCACCAGAATTGAACACACCAGCATTTACACAAGTCCAAGATTCAATCCGTTTTCAATCTGAATCACACCCAAGGCCGCCCACTTCCCCATCCAAACATACCAACCCATCCTAAAACATCATACAAACTTAGTCGAGGCTTTATGTCACATTAAATGACATCAAAAACACGAATCGCACCCCAATTCAAGCATATTGAAACTAATGGATTTCCAACTTTTACAATCGATGCCGACTCCTATCATATCAACACTGATTCACCTCAACTTTTTCACACAAGTAATAAATGACAACACACACCTATTTCAACTTTTATAACAAAAATTTGAGCCGGTAACAACAAAATCAACTCTAGATCAAACTTCTCAACTCTCCAACCCTTCAATTTTCTAATTCAATACAAAACCACCTACGGACCTCAAATTTGATATCCAGACACACTTTGAAGTCCAAAATCACCATATAGATCTGTCGGAACCATCAAAACTCCATTATGGAGTTGTTTACACATAAGCCAACATCTGATCAACTATTACAACTTAGGCTTCCAACCTTGGGACTAAGTGTCCCAATTCATTCAAAAATATCCCCTAAACTAAACAACCACCCCGACAAGTCACATAACCACAATTGAGCATATAATAAGCAATAAATTAGGGAACATGGCTACAATACTCAAAATAACCGATCGCATCATTATATTCTCCCCCTCTTAAGCAAATGTCATCCTCGAATGGATTTAGAAGCATACCTGGATATGGATAGCTTCTTTGCAACTCTTGCTCGGTCTCCCAAGTAGCCTCCTCGATTGGCTTATCTCTCCACTGTGTATTCACTATTAATCTCAACTTTTGAACCTGCCGATCCAAAACGATCACCGACTCCACAATCAAATCGCTCTCTAACTGAACCGTGCTAAAATCCAAAACATGACATGGATCACCATAATACTTCCGAAGCATGGAAACATGAAACACTTGGGGAACACTCGATAGACAAGGTGGCAATGCAAGCTTGTAGGCCACCTCACCAATCCTCTCAAGCACCTCAAAAGGGCCAACCTACTTAAGGCTCAATTTTCCCTTCTTCCGAACCTCATTGTTACACCCCATAATTTCGTACATGAAAGTATGCCATAACTGAATTGATGAAAGCTCGGGGATGGGATGTTACATCCCGCATTTTTGAACATTAAAGTTTCTTCGTCAGTTAATCGACTTAATCACGGAAATGAGATTATTTTGAGGTTAGAAATATTATGCTATTTCAAACAAGTGATAAGTAAATTCGTGAAGGTGAGAGGGTAAGCAAATTAAGAAAATGAGTTTCGTCGAAATTTGGAAATTTTGGGATAAAATACGCTCCAAGCTATAATACCCTGTATGTATGGACTAGTGCCATACAAGGTACCACATGACCATATTAATAAGATGCATAAGGTGTGTTTAAAGTGAGTAGTATTATAAGCAATTTGAGATAATTCTTAATTATGTGGGTAATTGGTTAATTATCGGATTAGTGGGAGATTCATAAGTTGATTAGGGAAAAGGGTGAATTTTTGGATATATGTAACCCCCCCCCCCCCCCAACGTGGAAGCCCAAAGAGGCATTACTAATGACATTTAATTCTCAATTCAAGGTGTCATTTTAAGAAGAATATATGTGGCTCAAAACTTCAAACTGAATATCCACGTATCATTGGGTCACTTTGGTTCTTTATCTATTCTTCGGGAATTTTCCAAATTTTAACAACAAATATCAACTGAGTTACGACTCTGGTCTTTCAAGAAAGGGGGTTTATCTTCATTAGGTTCAATTTCAAGCTCTTCTTTAGCATCCCGATAATCTCATTTCCTTCTTTATCAAACATCGAATGTTCCTTCATGCAAAACACATGTAGCAATTCGTCTCTAAAGGATAAATCTGGTGAGTTGTGTAGAATTGGTTATAAGGATCTTGTATATGAAATTTACAAATATCACCACCAGAGCTTCAGGCAACATTATTTGCTTCAGAGACTATCATACGTAGTTACATCGCATAATAGCAACGGAATTTTGCGATTCTAAAGGAGTATGGTGCAATATTCTTTCTCAAGAATATCATACGAATTTTTTTCTGCTTCGATCCGCCATTACGTGTTGTCGCAATTGACATGTGTTAGAGGGATTGTCAAGCGAATCGGTTCAGTTATGTTAAGGCTATCCCTTCTTTCCTTTTGGCATGATCTTTACGCCACACATGTAACGAGCAAATGCACAACTTCCATAAATGAATCTATCCGTAGATGTATTAGAGGTGCCTGTGTTATTGAATTCCCATGTTTCTTATTATTCTATCGATTGTTCATGGGTCTCAGAAAATACGTAAGTTGATAAAGCTTACTTCATGATATTAATCAAAGGCATAATGGTCTTATGATGCTCTGAAAGATTTTATTGACGAACTTCTCATGCATTGCATTCATTTACATTGACCCATGACCAGATGGCGTTATATCCGCGTATATATGTATATGAGATATGGGAAAGGTTACGGCGTTATATACGCACCACCACCTGATCAGCTGGTATATGTTGATGATTTTACCCACAATGGACGAGATGATATGACAGGATGCTCTCAGAGGCTTGATGATGTTATGAACATATGCACCTATGCAAGACATGACATTCATATGCATATGCATGACACTATAAGTATTTCATGATTTACTAAGGTATCCAGACTTACAGGTCGAGTTATTTACTCTATGTTTCTGCCATGTCTTTTATATACTTATTATGTGCCTTACATGCTTGGTAAATTATTCATACCGACATCCCTTTTGCCTGGGGACGCTGTGTTTCATGCCCTCGGGTCCCGATAGACAGGATAAGGGCACTCCAAGTAGGCTATCAGCTCAGCAGAAGGTGTTGGTGCGCTCCATTTGCTCCAGCATTGCTTCTTTAGTCAGTATGATTAGTATATGTACTGATTGGAATGGCGGGACAATGTCCCTACCTTTATGATATTATGTATTCTTAGAGGCTTGTAGATAGATGTCATGTACGTGAAAATTTGTATGGCCTTGTCGGCCTATATTTAGTATATGAGTGATAATTTTTGTCTTATAGGCCCATATGTGTTACGTATAAGTTGGTATTCCGTGTTTTATTCTAGTTATCCTACGACAGCCTTTCCGTCTTATTTACCTATGATAGCATGGCAGAAAAAGATATGTTATGTCGGTACACGATTGAGTAAGGTACCGGGTGCCCGTCGTGGCCCGTCAGTTTGGGTCGTGACACTCATAACACCCTTCATGGGTGAAACTCTGAGCAATACCTTCTCCCCTACCATATAGGCAACATCACGAATCTTCCGATCGGTGTAACTCTTCTACCTAGACTGCACCGTGCGAAGATGATCCTGAATCAACTTGACCTTTCCCAAGGCATCCTTAACCAAATCAGTACCCAATAGCCTAGCCTCAGCCAGCTCAATCCAACCAATCAGAGAACGACATCTCTTCCCGTACAAGGCCTCATACGAAGCCATCTAAATACTCAATTAGTAGCTGTTGTTGTAGGCAAATTCTTCAAGTGGTAGAAACTGATCCCAAACTCTACAGTGTGCCTAACTATCGCTGCACTGCTCTCTAAAACTACGATGTCAACTTCGTGCTCGGATCAGGAATAATGGACATCAGCACATTGTGAAGTCGAACAATTTTATGGAAATAGATCTCAGCCAACTGCTCCGAAGATAGGTAGTCCCGACTAGAATGAAATGCCTGACTTAGTCTATGGGAGTCAAACTACAAAGTCCATAGTAATACGATCCCATATTCGCTCACGAATCTCAAGCCTCTGAAGAAAACCGCCCGGCCTCTGATGCTCGTACTTTACCTTCTAACGGTTCAAGCACTGAGCTACAAACTCCACTTTATCTTTCATCATTCTCCTCTGCCAATAGTGTTGCCTCAAGTCGTGATACATCTTTGTGGCACCCGAATGAATGGAATACCATGAATTGTGGGCCTCCTAGAGAATCAACTCGCATAGCCCATCTACATTTGGCACACAAATCCGACCTTGCATCCACAACACCCCATCATCTCCAATAGAAACCTCATTGGCATCATTGTGCTGAACCGTGTCCTTAAGGGCAAGCAAATGGGAGTTGTCATACTGACGCTCTCTGATACGATCATATAAAAAGGACCGAGAAACCACACAAGCCAGAACCCGACTAGGCTCTTAAATATCTAACCTCACAAACTGATTGTCCAAGGCCTAAACATCTAATGCAAGCGGTCTCTCATCTACAGGGATATATGCAAGGCTGCCAATACTCACCACCTTTCTACTCAAGACATCGGCCACCATATTGGCCTTCACGGATGATACAAAATGGTAATATCATAGTCTTTTAACAGTTCCAAGCATCTCTGCTGCCACAAAATTAGATCATTTTTCTTTAACCAGTGTTGAAGGCTCTGATGATCTATCAATACCTCATAAGATATGCCGTAAAGACAACGCCTCCAAATATTCAATGCATAGACCATGGCTGCCAACTCTAAATCATGAATGTGGTACTCCTTCTCATGGGGCTTCAACTGGCGTGAAGCATAAGCAATCATCACCTTGATTGATTTATTTTATGCTATGTGAAAGCCGCGTAAGCAAAGTAACGAGTGGATACACGGGTTGTACATGGTATTTGACTGGTTTATGCTACTTAGACTCTTTCCATGCTTTAATTGACATGCCATATCATGTTCTAAATTCTCATAGTCACTCTATTCTTATTTGTGTTAGTCTATCCTTACATGAATTAATTGACTTGTTTAACACTTGTTCTACATCCTACTTAATGAATTGCTCAATGCTTTAGTTGAACTTGTTGCCCCTATTATTGTTGCATGTTATCTCTTTCATTGTTGATTATCGTTAATTGAAGTTATTGTTCGTGTTTTATCTTTTATTATTGATTAACATTACTTGAATTTATTGTTCATGTAATCTCTTTCCTTGTTGATTTCCATTATTTGAAGTAATTGTTATACGTTTCTCTTCTATTGTGAGCTACTGGTGTTGAAGTGGTGAAAGTCGTTATCACGTTGAGGCACAATTGTTATTGTTGAAACATCTTCCTTGTTGAGAATTTTACATTCATTGTTGTTGTTGTTATTCTTTTACCATTATGGTGGAGCCATGGGCTATTGTGTTGTGGAAACATTGATATTGTTGATTGTTGGCAAGTTGTGTTATATGGGCACTTTTGTGCGAGTTATTACTGTGATATGATATTGATGCGCATGCGGCGGTATAAGGCTTGGGGTTATTGTGCATGCGGCAGTATAAGGTGGGCCTTATGTGCGTGCTTCTTATAGAGGAACTACATAAAGCAACGCGGCGTCATAAGGTGGGATAAAGTGCATGTAGTCATTTCAAGAAAACGTTTTTCAAAACTTATATCAAATGTAAAGCTCACGCGACCGTATAAAGAAAGATTGTGATTGAGATTATGAATTGTGAATACGAGACGGTACCTCGGTGGTGATTCTTATTGTAAATGAGGCGGTACCTCGGTGGTGATTCTTGTTGTACACGAGGCGGTACCTCGGTTGTGATACTTGATATATATACACGAGGTGGTGATTTTTATTGTACACGAGGCTGCACCTCATTGTGATTCTTGTTGTTTTATTCTTCCTTGTTTTGTCAGATTTTGTTTGTATATGATCATTGTAATTCTCTTTAACTGATTTCATTATGTTATATCCAGTGCTTAGAATTCTAGTGTTAGTTCATGCTGTTAATTATTTCGTATCACTCATTTCTCCGCTTTTCACTATTTATCCTTGTTATGTTTCCTACTGTTTATTTATATCCTAGTAGGTGTCTTGAACTGGCCTCGTCATTACTCTACTATCGTTAGACTTAAAACTTACTGGGTACCATTGTGTTGGATTCATACTATACTTCTACACATCTTTTTTGTGCAGATCGAAGTGCGACTGCCCGTGTTGGATGCCAAAGTTGGTTGAGTTGCTGTTTTGGGGAAGACTTCAAGGTATACCTATTCCATGTTCGTACGACTCGGAGTCACCTTCCTTTATCCTTATTCCTGTTGTATTTTCATTGAGACAAATGGTGTACTAGACACACTAGTATTATTCTGTAGAGCTTATGACTCAATTCCACCGTTTTTGGGAGTGTACTGATGAGATTCTATTTTCGGAAGATTATATCATTTGGTCAGCTTTGTTTTTAGTATTTTGTTAATTATTTATACCAAGTTCTTATTAATTGTTAGGCTTACCTAGTCCTAGAGACTAGGTGCCATTACGACATCCTACTGAGGGGAAATTGTGGTCGTGATAAGTTGGTATCAGAGATCTAGGTTCATAGGTGTTACGAGTCATATGCAGATTTAGTATAGTCTTGCGGATTGGCACAGAGACGTTTGTACTTATCTTCATAGAGGCTACGGAACTACTAGGAATACTTCACTTATTTGATTCCTTATCATGTGAATTGGTTGACTACAAAAATTGAATCTTTGACTTTCTATTCTCTTATAGATGGTGAGGACATGCATTGCTGGATCCGATGATCAGACACCCGCACCCCTGCTAGAGTTGCGAGAGACCGGGGCAGAGGCTGGGGAATGGCATGTGGTGCATCTAGAGCATCTGCCTGAGCTACGACAGAGGATCCACTAGTAGCTCCAGTTGGGGGGCGGGCTCCCGAGATGCCTGTTGCCACCCCGGCACTTCAGGAGACCCTCGCACAGTTCTTGAGCATATTTGGTACTCTAGCTCAGGCGGGGTTGATTCCACTTGTACCAGCCATATCATAGGTTGGGGGAGAGCTCAGACTCCCGCGTCCTGTACCCTAGAGCAACGGGTCCATGTTGATCAGGTCCCATAGGTTATGCCGATACAAACTGTTGTTCTAGTTCAATCCGCACTCAGGGCAGCATCATCTGAGGAGGAGTAGCTTACACTTGAGAGGTTCAAAAAGTATCACCCTCGTACTTTTAGTGGTTTAGCCTCAGAGGATGAACATGGTTTTCTTGAGAAGTGCCAATGTATTCTCTGCACCATAAATATTGTGGAGATGAGCGGATTTGCTTTCACTATATTCTAGCTGTCAGGAGCAGTATATCAATGGTGGCGAGCATATGAGGAGGGTAGCCCAGCCGATGCAGTTTCACTTACATGGACTCGATTTTCAGAGTTGTCCTTGAGAGAGTTTGTTCCTTAAACCCTTAGGGATGCATGGCACGCAGAGTTTGAACAGTTGCGCTAGGGTACTATGTCATTGTCAGAGTATGTTATCTGAGACAATGATTTGTCCAGACATGCACCTGCATTAGATTCTACAATAAGAGTGGTTTAGTCGATTCATCGAGGGGCTCAACTATGGTATTAGATTCAGCATGGCTTAAGAGTTTGAGAGAGATGCCACATATCAACCAGTGGTAGAGATTGCACGGATGTTAGAGGGTATGTGGGGCCGTGAGAGAGTTGACAGGGAGGCTAAGAGGCCTCGAGGTACAGGAATATTTAGTTGTGGCCATGTTGCAGCTACATCCCATCATGGTAGAGGCTATGTGAGCTGTCTAGTTCATTCAGCACATCCAGCTTTTCTAGTGGTGCTCCGGGTATTGAGGTCTCAGATTGCACACTTTGCACATCCACTTTCTAGTACACCTCTTAAACGTGGTTCCTTCAGCGGTCAGTCCAGCCGACCAGGCCCAAGCCAGTCCCAGCAGCCACGCCCACCGAGAGCTTGATTTGAGTCTGGTGATACTCGCCATATGGTTAGAGACTGCCCAAGGCTCAGGAGGGGTGCAAATCTACATTCTACTCAGGCTCCACGGATTCAGTCAGGTCCACAGACTTCTCAAGCCATAGTTGTTGCCCCAATTGCCGCTCCACCCGCACAGCCAACTAGGGGTAGAGGACGGACGGGAAGAGATCGCCCTATAGGGGGAGGTCAGCCCAGAATCTATGCTTTTTCGAGTAGGACTGAGGCAGTTGCTTCCGACACAGTAATCACAAGTATGGTTCCACTTTTTCATAGAGATGCATCAGTCTCATTTAATCTGGGATCCACTTATTTATATGTGTCAACATACTTTGCTCCGTATTTGGATATATCTCGTGATTATCTGAGTTCTCCTATTTATGTGTCCATGCCTATGGGAGACTCTATTGTTGTGGACAGTGTGTATTGGTCGTGTTTAGTTGTTATTGGTGGATATGAGACTAGAGTCGATATGTTATTACTTAGTATGGTACACTTGGATGTTATCTTGGGCATGGACTGGTTGTCGCCCTATCATGCTATTCTAGAATGTCACGCTAAGATTGTGACGCTGGCTATGTCAGGTTTACCACGATTAGAGTGGATAGGTGCATTGGATTATGTTCCTAGCAGGGTTGTGTCATTTCTACAAGCTCATCGAATGGTTGAGAAGGGGTGTGATACTTATCTAGCCTTTTTGAGAGATGTCAATGTTGATACTCCTATCGTTGAGTCAGTTTCGATAGTGAGAAACTTCCCAGATGTAATTCTAGTGGATATTCAGGGCATGCCGCTTGATAGGGATATCGATTTTGGTATTGACTTGTTTCCGAGCACTCAGCCCATATCTACTCCACTATATCATATGGCCTCAATAGAGTTGAAGGAGCTAAAGGAGCAGTTGCAGGAGTTGCTTGATAAAGGCTTCATTTGGCCTAATATGCCGTCTTGGGGTGCTCCAGTCTTGTTTGTGAATAAGAAGGATCGTTCTATGCGCATGTGTATTAATTATCAATAGTTGAACAAGGTTACAGTGAAGAATAGGTATCCATTTCCACGTATTGATGACTTGTTTGATCTGCTACAAGGTTTTAGAGTGTTCTCAAAGATTGATTTGTGGTCAGGTTATCATCAGATGAGGATTCGAGATCTGCATAATCCGATGACTGCCTTTAGGACTCGGTACGGTTACTACGAGTTCCTTGTGATGTCATTTGGGCTGACCAACACTCCAGATTTACGCACCTGATGAATAGTGTATTCCAGCGTCATCTTGATTCATTTGTCATTGCGTTTATTAAAGACATCTTTGTGTACTACCGCAGTCGGGAAGATCATGAGCAGCACTTGAGTATCGTGCTCTAGACCTTGAGAGAGAAAAAGTTGTGTGCAAAATTCTCAAAGTGTGAATTCTAGCTTGATTATGTGGCTTTTTTGGGTCATGTGGTATTGAGTGAGTGGATCAAGGTAGATCCGAAAAAGATTGAATCAGTGCAGAATTGGCCCAGACCTTCTTTAGCTACTGAGATCCAGAGTTTTCTTGGTTTGGCCGTGTATTATCGTCGTTTCATAGGGTGTTTCTAATCTATTCCTGCACCTTCACTAGATTGCCTGGGGGCTCAAGGTCGTATGCTGTATATGGTTATGCGTCACGTGTTGGCCTTGGTACGGTGTTGATGCAAGATGGTAGGGTGATTTTCTACGTGTCTCGGCAGCTGAAGACCTATGAGAAGAATTATCCGGTCCACAATGTTGAACTGACAGCTATTGTTCAGGCATTCAAGATCTTGCAGGATTATTTGTACGGTGTCCCTAGTGAGGTATTTACCTGCCACCAGAGTCTACAACATTTGTTCAAACAGAAAGATCTTAACTTGCGGCAGCGGAGGTGATTAGAGTTGCTTAAGGACTATGATATCACCATTCTATTCATCCCGGGAAGGCTAATATGGTGGCCGATTCTTGAGTCGAAAGGCGGAGTGTTTGGGCAGCTTACAATATCTACCAGCAGTAGAGAAGCCATTGGCATTGGATGTTCAGGCCTTGGACAACCAGTTTGTCAGATTGGACATTTCAGAGCCTAGTCGAGTTCTTACTTGTGTGGTTTCTTGATCTTCTCTGTATGATCATATTAGAGAGCATCAGTATGATGACCCCATTTGGTTGTCCTCAAGGACACGGTTCAGCACGGCGATGCTAGGGAGGTTTCTATTGGAGATGACGGTAAGGATGCAGGGCCAATTATGTGTGCCCAATGTGGTTGGGTTACGTGAGTTGATTTTTCAGGAGGCACACAGTTCATGGTACTCAGTTCATCTGGGTGCTGCTAAGATGTATTGGGATTTGAGGCAGCATTATTGGCAGAGGAGGATGAAGAAGGACATAGTAGATTATGTACTCCGTGCCTAAATTTTTAGTAGATGAAGTATGAGCATCAAAGGTGGGGCAGTTTGCTTCAGCGACTTGAGATTCCCGAGTGGAAATGGGAGCGTATCACCATGGACATCATTGTTGGGCTCCCACAGACTCAAAAGAAGTTTGACGTAGTGTGGGTGATTGTGGAGAGGTTGACTAAGTCGACACATTTCATTCCGGTAGTGACTACCTATTCTTCAGAGCATCTGGCTTAGATTTATATCTGCGAGATTGTCCGACTTCATGACGTGCCTGTATCCATCATCACTAACCGGGGTACACAGTTCACATTGCATTTCTAGAGAGTTGTACAGCTTGAGCTAGGCACACGGGTTGAGTTGAATACTGCATTTCACCCCCAAATAGACGGGTAGTCCGAGCGCACCATCCAGATATTGGAGGATAGCTTCGTGCATGTGTTATGGATTTTGAGGTTCTTGAGATCAGTTCTTGCCGCTTGTAGAGTTTACATACAACAAATAGCTACCATTCGAGTATTTAGATGGCTCCTTATGAGGTCCTATATGAGAGACGGTGTCATTCTCCAGTTGGGTGGTTTGAGCCGAGAGAGGCTAAATTATTAGGCAGCGATTTGGGTCGAGATGCCTTGGAGAAGGTCAAGATGACCTAGGATTGACTTTGTATAGTCCGATCTAGACAGAAGAGTTATACGGATCAGAAGGTTCGTGATGTTGTATCCATGGTTGGAGATCGAATCTTGCTCTGGGTTTCACCTATGAAGGTTGTGATGAGGTTCGAGAAGAAGGACAAATTGAGCCCTATCGGACCTTTTGAGAACCTGTAGATGATTGATGAGGTGGCCTACAAGCTTGCATTGCCACCTAGTTTATCCGCGGCCCATGCGGTTGATTTGCCAAAATTTGGCAATTTGAAGTTGAAAAGTTGGACTGTAGGTTGAATTTTAGATATCGAGCTAGGAATTTGATTTTGGGACTTGGAATAGCTCATAATCACGCTGAGGTGAAATTGTTATTGTTGAAACATCTTCCTTTTTAAGCATTTTACATTCATTGTTGTTGTTGATATTCTTGTACCCGTGATAGTGAAGCCATGGGCTATTGTTGTGGAAATATTGATATTTTTGATTTGGCAAGTTGTGATATATGGGCACTAGTCGTACGAGTTGTTATTGTGATGTAATATTGACGCGCATGCGGTGGTATAAGGCCTAGGGTTAATGTGCATGCGGCAGTATAAGGTGGGACTTATGTGCGTTTTGCTTGTTGGGAAACTACGTGAAGCCAGGTGGCGTCATAAGGTGGGCTAAATTGTGTGTAGCTCTTTCGGGAAAACTGTTTTCAAAACCTATTCCAAATGTAAGGCTCACGCCGCGGTATAATGAAAGATTGTGATTGAGATTGTGAATTGTTAATACAAGGCGGTACCTTGGGGGTGATTCTTATTGTACACGAGGCGGTACCTCGGTTGTGATTCTTGATATGTATATATATATATACATGAGGCAGTTCCTCGGTGGTGATTCTTATTGTACACGAGGCAGTACCTCGTTGTGATTCTTGTTTTATTATTCTTCCTTGCTTAGTTAGTTATTGTTCGTATATGATCATTATTGTTCTCGTTAGCTGATTTCTTTATGTTATATTCCGTGCTTATAGGTATCGTGTTAGTTTATACTATTAACTATTTCGTATCAGTCATTTCTCCGGTTTCCATTATTTATCCTTATGACATTTTCCTATAGTTTATTTATATCCTAATAGGTGTCTTGACCTGGCCTCGCCACTACTCTACAAAGGTTAGGCTTGATACCCAATTTTTCCCCATATATTTTCTAAAATGTGAAATGCTTTCAAAATAGCATATGTGTGCATATATAACTATGTCCAAATGTTTTACTATTTTTCCTTAATTTTTAAAGATTTTTTTAATCAATTTATTGCCCTATTTTATTCAGAGAAACCCAATAATTATTCCCAAAATTATCATTTTTTTTGGTGATTCATTTATTGGATTCTCATATTTATGCCAAAATATAACTAAGATGATTTTTACATATTTTTACAAATTTATTTAGCATTTTTAAAGCTAAATTGCATATAATTGCAATATTAGCCCCTTTTAGATTTAATTACATTTATCTCTATAAAAATTAAGCCTAGTATTTTTAATTTGATAATTATGTACTATTAATCTTTCTAATACCTTTAATTTATTTTCAGAAATTATTTTACTATTTTTATAAATCAAATGGTGGAAAATGGCTATTTAAATGATAGCCCCATTTGTATTTCAATTATAACCAAATCAGACCCCCAATCCCAGCCCAATTTCAAATTAAACACCCGACCCAAATCCTATATCCGCCTACCCGACCCAAAGATCCACTAAATCTTGGCCGTTGATCTAAAAGATCAACGGTCCTCATAATTCCTTGCCTTTTTAATCTAACAACCCCCCAAACCCTACCCATTCCCTCATTTTAGCCGCCTCTGAATCCCCTGTCTCTCTCAATCCTCTCTCAAACCCTAGCCGCCACCCTCAACTACCACCCTAAAACCTCCCAAATCCATGGCTTCCAAGGTCATTAGAGGTCTGTATCCACCTCCCTAGGCTTCTATGTGTTCTATTATGAGGGTTTCAAGGCTAAATCCTGGAAAATCTGGGTCCAGACCTTGGTCGATCTCAGTTTTACGGATGTCTCTAATCATCTTTGACCTTGCTCCGGCCAGCAAAGGGTATTCGAGTCTGACTCTGGACTCTCCTGCTTAGATCGTTGGTTTTCAAAGCCTTTCTCACCATTTGGGGTTCTTCTAAAACCCTAACCTTTAAGGTTCTTC
Source organism: Nicotiana attenuata (assembly GCF_001879085.1). Taxonomy (NCBI): domain Eukaryota; kingdom Viridiplantae; phylum Streptophyta; class Magnoliopsida; order Solanales; family Solanaceae; genus Nicotiana; species Nicotiana attenuata. The sequence goes on along the minus strand of NW_017672435.1, from coordinate 78,903 downwards.
CGATTTCTTTTAGTTCTGTTTCAGACTCGTGCTTGCTCTAAACTTTAAACATTTTCTCAAAGTTTCTTTTAAAACTCTACCTTCAAAAACCCTTATTTCTTCCGATTAGGTTTCTATTAAGTTATTTGACATGTTTTGTTGTGTTTCCCTATGTCATTCTTCTACTTGAGTTTGCATGTTAAGGGCCTTAATTTCTGATGAGGTTTCTGAAATTTTTGTTATTTTTTGTTTGATTTACTTGCATTTCATCTCCAGACACGATTGGTGTCGAAAACCCCTAATTTTGGGTTCATTTGAGTTCTGAGAATATTTGTTGTTTGATTTACTTGTTCATCATCTTTGGATTCGATTGGTTTCAAAAACCCTAATTTCTTTAGGGCCTATTCAGGCTTCTGAAGCTGCTTCATCTGTTTCTTTATGTAATTTGGTTTCTTGCAATCATTGAAACTCGAATGTACTTTTTCAGAAGGGCCTTTACTTGACCCTTTGTGTGCTTGTGATACCCTATTACTAAGTTAACGGAGTTGACCTAGGTGACTACCATGTTTCCATGTTCACAGTCTACTGACTATGTGATTGCTATTGCATGCTGCTTCTCTTTGCCATAGTTTGGCCTCGCATGTTCACATCTGCTTCTCTTTCCTTGATTAGGATCTGATGAACCTAGTCTCTATTACATATTGAGTACTTGTACTATGCTGAAAATATTTCCTTATTGGTTATATTAGTCATATGTGATTTCTTTCCGTATTTAGTATTTGCATTGTTACCGTTTAATTTAACTCCTTAATTAAAGGAAGTCCTTATAGTAATGTGATTTTAATTAGTACATAGTTCCATAATTACTCCTAAACTATGATTTTTGCCTTATTTTCTACCTGTTTTCAAGCTATAAATACCTTGCTCTTTCATTAGCACACACACGAACATTCTTAGTTCTGAACTCTCACTTACACTAAAAGAACACTCTCTCTTGCTCTACTGCTTCTACTGTGGCTTGTTTAGCTAGTTGAAAACCAAAGCTATATTTCAAAAGTCCGGCTACCTTTCTTTACTACATTTGCTTCTTTGAACTGGTATGTTCTAGGTAAGATTTCAGCATCAACAACAACTTGGTTACTTAATGTTCTTGCATTCTGGTATGCCTATTGCTTCAGTACTTTATTTAGCATGCTATAATTTCTTTTCTCCTGTTCTGAATCCATGTATTATGAATCCTAAATCCCCGCCCCAATGTGTTTAATAATTATGGTTTGTTTGGGGCATGACAACATCAAATATTGCTGAGCATGATTCAAACTTGGTTCTCCTAGGATCATAACCTCTATGCCACCTTTACATGTTGTGTGCTCTGGTTGATTTACAAGCATGACAGCACTCTTATTGTTGTGCATGCCCTGAATTGACCTATGCCTAAGTACATAGGCCCTTGCAATGGATTCCCAATCCCCTGCCCCCTTTGGTGTAAAATTATCAACTTGTTTGAAGTGTTACTAGCTGTTTCCTAGCACTTCTTTTCCTCTTCTTTACTTCCTTAGTTCTTAAAGCTCTATTTCTGCACTTGCACTATCTTCCTAGACTTAAGTTCTGCCCCCTCATGTGAGCCTTGCTTGGGACCCATGAGCTCCCTCTGAACTTGGACACATGAGGGTTGGCATTTCCACACTGCACTTGTCCCTATTCTGTTTATAAAGCTTGGGTGTGAGCACTGCCCGGGGTTCGTTTGAGGCCCTTAGGGAACTCTGACACACTCAAGTTTGAGAAAGGCTTTGAAACAAATGGCATTTGAAGTGGTTTGGCCCATAACTCAAAAAGGAAGTCGGGAATCTGGCTTCCTCTGATTGTAATTTTCTTTCTTTTATTTTTCGATGTAATTCATTATTGGGTCTTTAATAATCTAGTAATAAACACTGGGGCTGGCTAGTGAAAAAGGTTGGGTATTTATGCATGTCAAGGGTAGAATCATGCCCATAGGACTATTCTGATTTTGCATATTCAATCACATATAGAATCATGCCTATAGGACTATTCTGATTCTGCATATTCAATCACGTATAGAATCATGCTTATATGACTATTCTGATTTTGCATATTCAATCACATTTAAAAACCATGCCTATAGGACTATTCTGATTCTGCATGTTCAATCACATTTAGAAACCATGCCTATAGAACTATTTTGATTCTGCATATTCAATCACCTTTAGAAACCATGCTTACAGGATTATTCTAATTCTGCATAATTCAAACTGCATCTAGAAATGATGCTCATAGAGATTTATTTACTCTACATGTTTAATATCACACCTAGATAACCTGCCTATAGGGCTTCATTTCAATTTTCTGCATGTTAGGTATCATGTTCTAAGGTTGTAACCCAATAGCATGTTAAAATCAGTAACGTATAGAAATCATGCCTATAGGGGTCCATAAGTATAATTTTGTTCGTTCATGCTCACATGCAATGTTGGGTATCATGTCTATGAGGACCTAAAATCAGTAACACATAGAAGTCATGCCTATAAGAATTCCGAATCATTTGTCTTGAAACAGTGTTGCTTTCCTATACTTTTGAATCAGTAATAGATATCATGTTCATAGGATCTCGCTCAAACACATATGCAAGCCTTAGGTGATAACGACCGATAAAAACTGATTTCGCCCTTTGTTAATTAATAATTGACACAATCATTAAGCAAGTCTGATTCTGACTTCCTATCTGAGCCATGTATCAAACTAGTCTATCTCAAACAACCTCCTCTCCCTCGTCTTTAATATTTTTAATCAGACCTAAGCAGTATGTGCAAGACATGCTATTTTATGTGTTTGTTTTGAGGAGGTATACTTGAGCCTTTGTTTGTTTATATGTATCCCCAAACATGCAGTATGTGTTTTGTATGTCGCCTTGGAACTTTTTTTACCTTTGAAACCTCAAATAAGCCTAATGTCCCTCCCTTTAGGATTAGTAGTCCTAAGTGCCTCCGGGACTAATAGGATTGGACGGGTAATAGCATGCAATAAGTAATCGAGACCAATTCGCGCTTTAATACCTTAATGTGGTGGGAAGGGTAGATATGGATATGATGACCACGCGATAATGTCACGTGTAGCCCGTCATTGAGGAGTGATTACCGGACATTGTGTGGGGTGATCCATATTTTTAATAAACCTAGGACCCCCTCCCTTTATTCTTTATTCTCCTTTAGCATTGTATTTCCTTATTTAAAATCAGCTCTTAATTATTCTTCCAAACTTTGTCTACTTTAAAATTATTATGTATTGAAATCCCCTCTTATTTGAGCCTTATCTGTTTCTATGTTAATTGCACCCAAATTCACAATAACTGTCTGGACGAGAACCACACTAGTGGATTCCGATGGGTGCCTAACACCTTCCCCTTAGAATAATTTCAAGCCCTTACTCAATCTCTGGTTATTCAAACAAACTTAGAGTTAAATCTCTATTGGTGTCCTAATGCACCTTAATCAATAGGTGGCGACTCTTCAAATGCAAAACCCAGTTTCCAAAAGGAACGAGTTGTCCCTCCAAATGTCATAAACCCGATTTCGCATGAAAAAGGGGGCGCGATAGCATGGCGACTCCGCTGGGGATGATTAGGCTTTTACCATTTCAGACTATTATTGTGAATTTATGCTCCTTCACGTGCAATTACTTGTTTAATTCCATTAAGCATTCAATTCCCTTTTCAATTGCGCAACTGACTTGTCTTTTGTTTCTTTCCTTTTCCGCTTTCCTTTACTGCTGCTTTAAATTATGAAAACTATTGTATTTACTGCTTTCTTAACGTGTAAATACGTGACAACATGTCTTTAATTACTGCATAATTATTCTCAACATCATATTCCAATCGTGCCAAACAAATACCATAGCAACGCTTATAATGAGTAGTTGCGCTCTTCCGATATTATCACCCTCTGGATCCGGAAAAGGCATATTTGCGGTAAAACCAGTCGATCAATGGTGTAGTCGACAGTTCCATGCCTTTCCCCCTTGAGTTGTTCACTCGATGGTACCAGTCTAAAACCCCATAGAAACCTTACTCTATTTAACTGTGCATGCATCATGGTCAAACCTAGCCGAGTCAGTTATGTTGTCTGCATAATGACTCTTTATGATGGCCTTGTCCAAAGTCCACTGGGTTTCCCTAAAAACCCAAACGGACATCATCACGTATTGTGCATTTATTTAGAGAACTAAATGCTTTTATTCCAATTGTTGATATTAAATAGTCGGGTCCGGTGGGGGTAAGGGCCTAACTTTATATGTCTTGCAGAAATATGAGGCACGAAGTCCCCAGATTCGGCATGGTCACCAACATCCACCCAAAACTACTAAGCTGGTGGAAGGATTTTCACTCCAGTGATCAAACTCTTGTCCGGAAATATTTGGGGAACCTAGCTTCTCTCCTGGAAATCCAACCCAACAACAAGATCATAGAAGCTGCTACTTTGTTCTGGAATTGTGAGAGGTCCGTATTCCGCTAAGAGATAGGAGGATTGGCCGGTATACCATGGGAAACTTCGGGTTTGTTAATGCATGAGAACTGCAAGGGCAGGGGTTTCCTCAAAATGATGGGTTTGAAGAAAAATCCAGAACTGACATGTTTGAAGGAATCCTACATCCGTATTCATTATTTGTACGAGAGGTACGGTCACAGCAAAATCCTACCGTACCTATCCTGACGAGTTTGCCATCACATCATTAGGGCATATTCACCGAAGGGTCTTTGTATTGATGTTTTGCTTCCTGGGATTGATCGTGTTTTCAATGAATAGAGCAAGAATCCACACCAGACTAGATATGGTAACGAAGACCTTAATGGAAGGAATTGGCGGGCAACCATTCAGCATTGTGCCCATGATCATTGGAAAAATATACCGAGCCCTAGAGAGGTGTCAACAGGGAGCCAAACACTTCGGAGGCTGCAATTTGCTACTTCAACTTTGGCTCGTAGAGCATCTCCAAAAGGGTGAATACCGACAAGAAATTCAGCGAAGGGACAGGGATGATCATATCGCTTTTCATCATCCAAAGCAAATGAATTACATGCCCAATATGTTCGCCCAACCGGAGAATGTTAGAGAATGGGTCGAGCTCTTCGAAAATCTGACTGAGGACCAGGTACAATGGATGTTCGAATAGTTTCCTACCGAGGAGTTCATCGCCCGATCCAGAGATGCACCTTTCCTGATATTGATCGGTCTAAGAAGAACATACCCTTACGTCCCTCTCCGGGTTATGAGGCAAGCTAGTAGGAAGCAGGTTGTACCCAGGGTCGACAAGATGAGTCACTTCCGAGCTGACTTCCAGGATGATGATAGTCCTTACAAGTGCCAAGCTCAGCATATGTGGCACTGCAAGATCGTCATGGGGAGGGATACCATCGATCCAGATAGATACCACGCTGGTTGTGCTCCCTATTATTCAGGCTGGTTGGAGGATAAGCATGATGGCCTGGGCCAGCCTGGGTTTGTTCGAGGTCACAGTATCATAGATGAAAAGGCCGAGGCACAGGTCAAATACAATCAACTGCACAAGAGGATCCGGGAATACGAAAGCGAGCACCGTGAGATACAAGAAGCCAACCAAAAGCTAATGAAGAATGGAAGGATATGGCTGTCAGTGCCAACAAGCGACTGGGATATTTGGAGCGAGACATAGTGGAGTTGGAGAAGAAATTTCTCAAGAGGGTCAAAGACTGCCAAAATGCTGAAGGAAACGAAGGCAGACACCTAGCCAGAGCCTACCTATTGCTGGGACTTCGCGAGTTGGGAAAGTTGTTCGATGGAGCCAGGAATGCCGAATTTAGGGAAGGTCCTTCTGGGACCAAATAGATAGGAGTTTTCTTCTTTTATGAAATGTAACAAGGCCAATGGCCACTAGCAAGTTTTATTTCCTGTTATTTAGTGTCGATTTGGGATTCGTCTACTTTTTATCAATAAAATGAGGCATTTAGCATTCCAAGTTCTCTAAATCAACTTGTCGCTAGGCCTACCCCGGGCACAAAGAGGTCCCCAAATTAGTATACGCTTTACATTCCCTTACCATGTGTTTAAATATTGCAATATTTTTTTTATATATAATCCTCACTAACTTGCTACCTTTTTGTTTTTTACTTTTTGTTTATTTACCCCTCCCCAAAGGTTAGTTCGTGCACTCTGGCAACATCATCTTATTCCACGAGATCCAGGGGCCCTCTACCCACTCCTCCTCGTAGTCCTGTCAAAAACAAGAACAAAGGGAAGATGGAAGATTTGAACAACGTCAGAAAGGAAAACTCAACTGAAAACGGGTAGAGGTCACTCATGGTCATGTTACTTAGGTTTCCAAAGAAAATGCATCCCAACTCGAACAAAAGCTACTGAAATTCCAAGAAGAACTTGATCAGGTCCGGAATCTGGCAAATCTGTCATTTTCCCTCACTACTCCAGATATCAATTTCCCAAATGCTCAGAACCCTACACCTCCATAGAACATCCCGAAGCAACTGAGCCATCCCGCTCCTCACCACCACTGCCACACCAGCCATACCTCAAATAGCACCCCGTTGCTCATCCCAGAACTCCAGAACTCCACAAATGACCACTGCCACACCCACCATAATACCCCCATCTACGTGGAGACTATGCCACACTACACCCAGCCCATCTCAAGCACACCTGAGTCTGATGATAAAGACTTGCTCATCAGAAACCTGGCCGACGAACTTAAGAAATTGACTAGCCGAATTCAAGGCGTTAAGGAAGTAAGGGAATTGAAGGGCTGAACTACGAAGATCTTTTCATACAGCCCGATGTCGAACTGCCCGAGGGGTACAAACCTCTTAAGTTCGAGATGTTTGATGGTACAGGGCACCCAAGAGCCATTTAAGAACGTACTATGATAAGCTGGTTGGAGTAGGAAGAGACGAGAAAATCCACATGAAGCTTTTCATGAGGAGCTTGAAAGGAGATGCTTTGTCTTGGTACATTATCCAAGATCCAAAGAAGTGGTCAAACTGGGTAAGCATGGCGTCCGACTATATGGACAGGTTCAGGTTCAACACGGAGAATGCGTCGGATGTGTTCTATATTCAAAATCTAAAGAAGAAGCCCACAGAAACATTTCACGAGTATGCTACTCGCTGGAGGTCCGAAGCTGCTAAGGTTAGACATGCCTTGGAGGAAGAACAAATGAACAAATTCTTTGTCCGGGCATAAGACCCATAGTATTATGAAAGGCTGATGATGATCGAGGGCCACAAATTTTCTAACATCATCAAGATGGGAGAAAGGATCGAAGAGGGCATCAAAAGCGGTATGGTTACGAACTTCGAGGCCTTGCAAGCTACAAATAAGGCCTTACAGCCAGGAGGTGTGTCCAAGAAAAGGGACGTAGGAGCCGTAATGGTGGCACAGAGAACCAAATCTCCCATTAAATACCAAGCCTGCCCAATGCCTCCACTCACATACCAGCTTACTCCAAACTACCAAGCACCCTCACCCTCTTACCAAACTCCACCACCCACTTATTAATCACCTCCCACATATCAGCCTACTTTACCCAAATATTCCCAACCCGCACATGTTTACCAAGCCTATAATACTCAACCATCCCACTATCAATCCCCTCCTGCACGCCAAAACTTCTCTAGACCTCGACCAAACTTTGACCGAAGGCCTCCGAAACAATATACAGCTATTGCTGAACCTATTGACCAGTTGTATGAAAGACTCAAAGCTGCCGGTTATGTCACCCCTATCCCTGCTGCAACTCCTGAGAACCCTTCTCAGTGGGTTAATCCAAATAAATCCTGTGCATTCCATTCTGGCATGAAAGGAAACACCATTCACGAATGTCGTCCTCTGAAAGACAAGATCCAGACTTTAATTGATAACAAGATTATTGTGGCATAGGAGCCTGCTCCAAATGTCCGCAATAACCCTCTGCCGGACCACGAGGGTGGAGGCGTTCACATGAATGAAATAGAGGATGATTGGGATCCCAAGGGATCGATCGGTTTGATAACAAAAGGTGACGACCCAAAGAAACCAATAGTCACCATTAATCCGATCGTAGTCCAAATTCAGCCCTCTGGGGACGCCGAGGTAAATATGTCCATGCCACTTGAGTTTGAAGCGACGTCCTCTGAAAAGACATCGGCACCAATTGAGGTCGAATTCGTGTCTCCAGCGAATGCACCTATGCCATTCGAAGTTGCAGTTTTACCGCCCAAGGTACATGCTCCGTTCGGAGAAAATATAGCCACGCCAATTCTAGTGGCAATGTCGGCCGTGACACCATTCCATACAAAGGCTATACCATGGGACTACATAGCCAAGGCAAGAAGGAAAGGCAAGGTTATGTTCGGAGAGGCTATTACGGCACAGGGTATGACGAGAAATGGTGGAGTTTATACCCCAAAACATCTGGCTAAGTCAAGCAAGCAGGCCTCTAACCGGCCGACCATCACCGAGACCGAGCCAGATGATCTCTGGAGAAAGATACATTCCAAGGAATACTCGATCATCGACCAGCTAAACAAAACACCGGCACAAATTTCTATCCTTGCTTTGCTACAAAATTCCGATACAGACAAGAATGCCCTGTTAAGGGAGCTAAGTGAAGCATATGTGCCAAGCAACATCATCGGCAAAGAGATGGCTAACATGGTAGGACAGGTATTGGAAAGTCGCAAGATCAGTTTTCACGAAGATGAGCTGCCACCAGAAGGGTTGATTCACAACAAGGCATTGCACATCATCGTGCAATGCGAAGACTATTTTATCACCAGAATCCCGATTGATGGAGGGTCCAGCCTCAATATTTGTCCGTTGGTAACACTCAGGACGTTGGGTAAGGGACTGCACGAGATAAAGGACTGGGCCATCAACGTGAAAGCTTTCGATGGCTCCCAAAGGTCCACCATTGGGGAAATTAGTCTGTGTTTGCAAATGGGGCCTACATGGTTCGATGTTGACTTCCAAGTAATAGATGTGCCAGCATCTTACAATCTGTTGTTGGGACGATCATGGATTCATGCTGCTGGGGCCGTAGCATTAACACTCTATCAGGCAGTGAAGTTTGAGTGGAATCACCAGGAGGTGATCATTCACGGCGACGGTAGCAATCCTATATACAGTCGCTAGACCATTCTGGCAATCAGAGGTAAAAGAAAGTTAGGTGGGGAGATCTATCACCACATCGAGCGATTCAATGCCGTTGACAAGGTCAAATGGTGGGACAACAAAATCGAGAGCATATTGAACTGGAGTGGGTACGAACCTGGCAATGGGCTTGGCAAGAACCTCCAAGGAATTGCTAAGCCTATAAAACTCAAGAAACATGGCACCACCTTCGGTCTGGGATATGAGTATACCTGGGAAGAATTCAACAACTGGTCGCCACCATGGCGCGGTCCTTACTATCTACTGGAGCATCCAATACCACGCTTGGAACAGACTTTCCAACCGGCCGATGTTATCTATGGGTCAGAAGAAGAGGAAACACTGGCAGTGGTAAAGAATTTGTTCCTAGAAGATGATGATATGGATTGTTGTGTCGTTCTCGAGGAGGAGGGGGAGGAAGGCCCTTACATACAGGCTATAAGTAGAGGAGCACGCCTCCATAACTGGACCATCAGAACCACCAGAGCCCAGCGAGCCTCGGGGTAGCAAGGCTGAACAAGCATCATACATTATCTTTTATTTTTACTAGTTAGTTTTTCCTTTCGCATTTCAAATTTCCGCAATAAGATCTTCAATGTTCAAAAAAATTATGGAATTTATCAAAGCATTTCGATTTTCCTTATTAATCAACACTCTCATTATTTTCTCTCATTACTTTACTTATACAGCATTACTATTACTTATCTTGATGAACCAATGACTGTGACATGCAATGAGACAACACAACAAACCGACATAGATTCAGACGAAGATGACATACCTGAAGAGATTGTTAAAGAAGTTGAGAACTTTAAAAATTGACCTAAGTCCATCCTGGACAAGACGAAAATCGTTAATCTGGGGGATGAAGGGAATGTCAAGGAAACACAAATCAACGTTCATTTATCGCCATCAGAAAAGAAGGAATACACAGAATTTCTAAGAGAATATGAGAACATATTCTGCTGGTCATATGACGGCATGACGGGCCTGAGTACGTCTATTGTGGCTCACAAACTGCCGACTGATCCGACATGTCCGCTGGTAAAGCAGAAGCTCAGGAAGTTCCAGCCTGATATGAGTTTGAAAATCTAGGAAGAAGTCACCAAGCAGGTAAAAGCTAAAGTTCTCAGGGTAGTGAGTATCCGACATGGTTAGCCAACATTGTACCAGTACCAAAGAAGGACAGAAAGGTAAGATTCTGTGTCGACTACCGGGATCTCAACCGGGCCAGTCCGAAAGACGACTTTCCTTTACCAAACATACACATCCGGATCGACAATTGCGCTAAGCATGAATTGCAATCATTTGTGGAGTTCCGCTGGTTATCATCAGATCTGGATGGATGAAGAAGATGCTGAGAAAACTGCTTTCATTACGCCGTGGGGAATGTACTGGTACACGATGATGTCGTTCGGCCTTAAGAATGCAGGGGCCACCTACATGAGGGCCATGACTACCATTCTTCATGATATGATACAAAAGGAGATAGAGATATATGTGGATGATGTTATCATCAAGTCCAAGAAGGCCACTGATCACATGGAAGATTTGAGGAAATTCTTCAATATACTGCGGAGGTACAACCTAAAACTCAATCCCGCGAAGTGTGCATTTGGGCTTCCTGCTGGAAAATTACTTAGGTTTATTGTGAGCCGCCGAGGAATAGAATTGGATCCATAAAAGGTCAAGGCCGTTCAAGAACTTCCGCCACCAAAGAACAAGAAGGATGTGATGAGTTTCTTGGGAAGACTTAACTATATCAGCCGGTTCATAGCACAGTCCACGGTCATCTATGAGCCAATCTTCAAGATGTTGAAGAAGGATACCGCCACCAAATGGACTGATGACTGCTAGAAAGCTTTCGACAGAATCAAGGAATACCTATCAACACCACCAGTCTTGGTCCCACCCGAGCCAGGTAGACCTCTACTACTCTACATCACAGTATTAGATGGTGCCTTCGGTTGCGTCCTGGGGCAGCATGATGAAACGTGGAGGAAAGAGCAGGCTATTTACTATCTCAGCAAGAAGTTTACTCCGTACGAGGCCCAGTATTCTCTATTAGAGCGTACCTGTTATGTCTGACTTGGGTGGCCCAAAAGCTGAGGCACTACTTCTGTGCCTATACTACATATCTCATATCAAGGATGGATCCTTTGAAGTACAATTTCAGAAGCCCATGCCCACTGGCAAGTTGGCCAAGTGGCAGATCCTGTTGAGTGATTTTGACATTGTCTACCTGACTTAGAAGGCAATCAAGGGACAGGAACTAGCAGATCACCTTGCGGAAAATCCCGTAGATGAAGAATACGAACCCTTGAAAATGTATTTTCCTGACGAGGAGGTATCATTCGTAGGAGAGGACATTGCGGAATCCTATGATGGTTGGAGAATGTTTTTTGATGGAGCACCAAACTTTAAAGGAGTTGGCATAGGAGCTGTCTTAGTGTTAGAAACCGGTCAGCATTATCCGGTGTCAGCTAAACTCAGGTTCCCGTGCACCAACAACATGGCCGAATATGAAGCCTGCATCCTAGGGCTCAAGATGGCCATTGACATGAACATCCAAGAGCTGCTAGTAATTGGAGATTCAGACTTACTCATACATCAGGTCCGAGAAGAATGGGCAACCAAGAACTCTAAGATACTCCCATATCTGCATCATGTACAGGAGTTGAGGAAGAGGTTCACAAAGACAGAATTCCGACATGTTCCCAGAATCCAGAATGAACTCGTCGATGCATTGGCTACCCTATCATCCATGATACAACATCCAGACAAAAACATCGTTGATCCCATTCCAGTAAAGATCCACGATCAGCCAGCTTATTGTGCCCATGTTGAAGAAGAAGCAGATGGAAAGCCTTGGTTTCATGATATCAGGGAATATTTGGCAAAAGGAGAATATCCATGACTTGCAAATCCTACTCAAAAGCACACACTTCGGAGGCTGTCCAATAATTTCTACCACAGCGGAGGAATCCTGTATAGAAGAACTCCTGATCTGGGACTACTAAGGTGTGTCGACTCAAAGGAAGCATCCAAACTGCTAGAAGAAATCCATACTGGGACCTTTGGTCCACATATGAACGGTTTTGTCTTAGCAAAGAAGATCCTCCGAGCTGGTTACTTTTGGATGACTATGGAGACAGACTGCATCTAGTATGTCCGGAAATGCCACCGCTGCCAGATACATGCAGACACGATAAAGGTACCTCCCAATGAGCTTAATGCAACAAGCTCACCATGGCCTTTCACCGCTTAGGGGATGGATGTTATTGGACCTATCGAGCACGCCGCTTATAACGGACACAGATTTATCTTGGTAGCGATCGACTATTTCACCAAATGGGTCGAAGCAACATCTTACAGAGCAGTAACTAAGAAAGTTATGGCAGACTTTGTCCGCGACCGTATTGTTTGTTGATTCGAGATTCCAGAGTTGATCATTACCAACAATGGCTCCAACCTCAACAGGGACTTGATGAGAGCCATCTGTGAAACTTTCAAGATCAAACACAAGAATTCCACAGCCTACAGGCCTCAGATGAATGGAGCCGTGGAAGCCGCCAATAAGAATATCAAGAAGATACTAAGGAAAAAGATAGAGAAGCATAAGCAGTGGCACGAGAAGCTATCATTTGCTTTATTGGGGTATCGCACCACAGTCCGCACATCAACTGGGGCAACCCCCTATATGCTGGTTTATGGTACATAAGCTGTCATTCCCGCCGAGGTGGAAATTACTTCCTTAAGAATCATACAGAAAGCAGAGCTCGACGATGCCGAATGGGTGAAGAGTCGTTACGAGCAGCTGGCTCTCATAGATGGAAAGAGAATGAATGCAGTTTCACACGGTCAGATTTATCAGAACAGAATATCCAGAGCCTTCAACAAAAGAGTCAAACCGAGACAGTTCACGCCAGGGCAGCTGGTGTTAAAGAAAATTTTCCCGCATCAAAATGAAGCCAAAGGGAAGTTTTCCCCCAACTGGCAGGGTCCATACATGGTTCACCGGGTTCTGACAGGAGGAGCCCTTATACTTGGTGTTTACCGTAAAAATGGTAACAACAATTAGATTTGTAAATGGGATTCTAATAATACGCGATCTATTCCCGAGCTAGTTTGTGGGGGTTGTTAGTGCTAAAACGTGAAGCAAGACGGTAAAGATCGAGTTATCCAAAGCAGTAATCAAACCAGTAAAGCAACATTTCCCGAGCGCAAAGCCAGCCAGTAGGTACCTCGGAGCCGAGCCTCGAGCCTTTCTCGGGCTTATCGGGTGTATTTGGGAAGAGGATAACATGCAAAAATGTAGATAAATAAAGCTCTATGCTACTAATCTTGAGCCAAATAATGAAGAACAAACAAAGAAACAATAAAGTGCTAAGTTGACCTCGAGGTCAATGAAGACAAATATCTTAGAAGAAAGAGAGAGAGAGAGAGAGATATTATCGCATTGTGGAGAAGTGGAGCAACATCAGTCCCTTACAAGGTAAGGAGAGTCCCCCTTATATAGGCGAGGGGACTCGGTATAGTACATGTGTATTAATTGCAAGAGTACAAAGATGGGACGGCTCGACGCAAGACCTCACGGTATGCTCTAGGTAGGCAGGGCCTGTCAGGTATAGCCACATGCCTAGGAGGCTTTCTATTTTATCCCGACCTCGGACTTTATTTCCTTTAAGTTGGACTTCGACGAGCCCTGAGGCCGGGAACTCGATCGCGGCCTTCACCCTCGGGGTCTTGGGGAAGGCTTCCCGAAATGTCTTATAGCAAAAAATCAAGTCTTCTGATTTTGCCGCGTATAGATAGTCTCCGCGTTTCTCATGACGAAGTGATGGGAAATGATTCTGACACTCGACTCCTCGAGCTCCTTTTGATGATATCCTGCTGGCGATTCGGATCGTGGCACAATATTTTGCAATAGACGGCGTATCTCATGACATTTGCTCGATGTTCTGTCGTTTCCGCTTCTCGAGGCAAAAGTACTACTGTCAGTTTGTTTTTTCAAGGACGTAGTAATTACACCCGTCGGTCAATCTTTTAGAGCGTCGATGACCGTGTCTTTTCCCTCATATAAATGAGGGCGTCTTGTAGCACTGCGTCCTTCATCTTAATACTTCTGCTGGTATGCTTTGCTTCTTCCTTCCCATCATCTTCTTTTACCTCTGATTACCACGATGGAAGCTTTCAATCTCACGGCTATTTGGAGGAGTTCTTTCGGGCCACGTCGAGGTCTTTTGCTGGGGCCTCCCTTCGTGGAACATAAACATGTTGTTCCGATACTGTGGTCGTTGATATGCAAGTCGCTGCTGCTACCGTTGGCCCGAGATGGTGATGGATGGGGGGTTGATTTCACCTTTGCGTAGACGGCCGTTTGGATTATGCACTGCTGCTCACTCTTCTACCTAGGCCTAGTGTAGCACTTCATTCCTAGGGATCTTTTCTTTCCCAAGGGATAAAGTGGCATCGCCGGCCATTGAGTAAGGGGCCCGCCGAATCTTCAACCTTTGGCTTCGGCGGCCCATGTCTCTTTTCTCTGCCTCATTTGCGTCCCCTTCTTTTCCTCTCCTTTGTTTTCCCGGCGGAGATCCTTCAGGGGATTGAGCTGGGAACCTATGGGAGGTGGAGGTCGAAGGAGTCATCCTCGAGAATACATTCTCGAGGGTGTGGCGCCCGGGGATGTTTATACCGGAGATTGACTCTCGAGGGCGGATCGGGCGCCTGGATTTAATCACATGTACATCCCGCCGTACCCCTGATTTTGTTGTAGATTCTTGTAGGCCTCTGTACTTTGTATGCAATGACCTTCCGGGGCTTTGTAATCGAACGCCGTAAACCCTCGGGGCTATTGTACTCGAATTTTTTATGAATGAGAAATGAACTCTGTTGATCCCTGCTAACGAATTTGCTCCTGTTTCTATATGCCTTCATGCCCTTCGAGGCTTCTTCGAATGTACCTTTCTGTGTCGATGATTGCTAATATTTAACTTGGGCGTAAGTGTTAGCCTTGATTTCATGGTGATTTACATGGGTTCCTTTCGGTCCCATTGTCGTCTTTTGGGATAGCTCAGGGTCAGTCCGATAGATCGGTGCTACAAGAGTTCCCCGAGTTATGCTGAGTTCCGAGGTCTCCGGGGGTACCGCCTTGGATGTAGATCATCTCTGGGTGCCCCGGAGCCCTTATTATCTAGATGTAGATGATCTTTTCAATCCGCATGAGATAGACTTCTACTCCCCTCTTGGCGTTTGTTTGCTCTTACGCCTTTCGGAGTTTTTGAATGCCTTCTTTTGTTTATAGGCCGTCGCAGTACGCCATTATAGCTTGTTCTGGTCCCCAGCTGATCGGCAAGGCTCTTCCACGATCTTTCATGTCGCACTTCGGACCGATGGAGGGCCGACCGTATAAGCTCGAGCTATCGGGGCCTGCTGGTTTGCCTGGAGATCATGCATAGGATTCTTGGGCCTTGGGGAATGCTACCCCCGACGAAGGTCGTCTTCGGGTGCCTCGGTGAGCCGTGTTGATTCTGAAGTGGATAACCCTTTCAGGGAGTGTAAGAATGGCTTCCCTTGCACGGAGGTTGCCTATATTTTGGGGCGCTTCTTTGGGGCCTCGTGGAGTTTTGGAGATCGGAGCTTCAGGGTTTTACTCCTTCGGAGAGGGGATCGCGAGCCCGGGCGCGCGCCTTGCATCTGGTATTGGTGCTTTGGAGCTCATCGTGACCCTGTTTCTTGGGTGCCGGGGGTTCCAAATGTGAAATGCTTGTCTCGAGCACGGAGATAATTTGCGCGGTCCATCGAGCTTAGTTGTATGCCGGAGGACGTTTCCTGGGTTGGGCATCGACCCGTCGATTCGTATCGAGGCCATTGGCTTCCTGGGGCTTATATCTGGCAGGTGACTCGCCTTTGCCTTTTGCATATAAGAGGGGTGGCTTCGGCCTTTTGCGAGACTTCACTATTTTTGGATAGCTGTTCTTCTGTTTCGGCATAGGGCTTCCTATCTCTTAGAGTGCGAAAAACATCGGTGCTTGCCTTTGCTTTGTTTTGTCAGTTCTGTCATAGTCATGGCGGCCACCTCAGAACTGATACGGCAAAGGACGGAGAATGTTGTTCCCGGTGCTGGAGAGTCAAAGGATTTCGTTCTGGAGACAGCGTCCTTGATAAGGGAGGAACACCTGGAGATGGTGAGGCGATACTGCGGGTGGAGCAAGGGGGCGACACTGCGGGTGTTTGCCCCAAGTGAACGCGTCGCAGATTCTACTGGTGGGTCCATGAGTGTGTACCTATACCCCTTTGCATTTGGCCCTCTTGATAAGGTCGTGCTCGATTTTTGCTTGAAGTATCGGGTTACTCTAGCGTAGATCCATCCGTCGTTTTGGGGAACGATACTGATGATGAGATTTTTTGTGGAGAAAGCCGGATTTGCATTCACGCTCGACCATCTCTTCAGGCTATATCGGCCTTTTCATCATTGAGGGCTGTTAAACCTTGAGGGGTCATTCGCCTACGTCCTTCATTATCGACGATGAGGAAGGTGGAGATCGAGAGTGGGCCAGTTGATTCGTCCGAGTCCGGACGACCGATATTATTCTGGTGGAGTTTCTGCCATTCCCTGAAGTGTGGAATCACGCACGTAAGTGAGGCGCTTTGTCGCTTTTTCAGATCTTATTTGTGGCGAAAATCTGCCAAGTAATCTATGTTATTTCCCTTGTTGCAGCAACTTCGCGGATGCCAGGCCAAGTTCACGATTTGCCCGGCTGGGTTCAGAGGTTGGTGACCCATTCGTCTTGCAATGAGCGCAGGTGGCGAGCTATGTCTCCCATCAGGTGGGGAGTAGATCATCAAGGTACTTGTGTACGTTGCTTTTCTCCTGCTGATATGTACCCGAGGTGACGTTTTCATATCTTATTTGTGCTGGATTTGTTGTTTTGTAGATATCGGGCGGTTCATCGGGGCGAGGTAGCGCTTTTCCGGAGAGGAGATGGAGTCGTCGGCCTATGGGCCGAGAGATGGCAGTAACAAGATGGACCGGAGCCCACAATGTGAAGGTGCCTTCAGTGGTGCCGGCCGGGCTCGTATTTCTTAGGACGTGGCATCGCCCGAGTCAGCCATCCTTGGGGCGCCTGTTCCTTGGCAGATGGCTCCCTTGAGCGAGCACATTATGCCCGAGGCCGGTTCTCCTGGGGTCGCAGGAGCAGTACTAACAGGAGCATGTTTTGATCTGGAGGAAGCCTGTCGTCTTCACTTTGCGGTAAGTTTGTGCATAATTTTCTCATATCCCGCATCCTTCTCTTGTTATTGAATCCTTCCTGCGAAGGCCTGTGATAGGCTTAAGTCCGAGTTGTTTCGTCAAAAGGCCAAGTTCCAGAAGATCCTGGATGAGGGGGAATCCATTAGGATTCTTTGCAAGGAGAAGGAAGTTGAGCTGCAGCATTGGCGATGTGAGGCGTACCGGAGCTCAAACTATGAGAGCTATTTGGTGGAGCAGGTAAATCTTTCTAATTTTAAGGCTAACTTCATCTCGTTATATCAGCTACAGAAAAAGGCAGAGGCCTTGGAGTACCTTAAAGGCGAGGTGAACCGCGTCAGGGTTGCTTGTGATGAGCTAAGAGCTCAAGTGCAGGCTCAAGCTTTGGAGGAGATAGGCATCTCGGCTAGGATCCCTGCCTTCGAGGTCCAACTCAACTTGACCCGTGATAATGCCAAAGTTCAGGCGGGTATGATCGAGAGACTTGAGTCTGGCCTCTCGAAGGCCAGGGCCGAGATAATTGATGCCCGGGCGGAAGCGGCGTTAAGCCGAACCAGGGCTGATCGCGAGATGGCGATTTGCATAAAGGAAGCTGCTGACGCTCAATCCGAGTTGAGGCGAGCCCTTGATCATGAGAAGAGGATCGAGGAATATGTTTGCTACAGATCCTGGAGAGAGGTGTTCAAGGAGGTTGGAGCGAGAGGCTTCATTCTCTCAGAGGAATTTGCTCAAGCAAGGGCGGACGAGGGTGACGCTCGGTCACTCCTCGTGGACGTTGCTGAGGGCGATCTTGACGGGCTGTAGCCCTTTGGTGCAAAATATAGGTTCTACTGTTCTGTAACCCAGTTTCTGGCGCGTGCAGGGCGTGCCTGTAGGTGTAGAATGTTTTTTCGTATGTAATATAAGAAGACTTTTTAAAACATTATTCCTTTCGTACCTTTTTTTCTGTCGCTCCTCCCGATCGTGTGGACCGATTTCGGAACAAGTCCCCGAGCCGTGTTACGGCTCGAGCCTTGATTGGCCTTCCAGCTCTTTCCCGCCTGCGTGGGCGGAGGGTGATGACCCTTTGTGCTCTCGGGCCGAAGCGATTTTGAGGGCGTGCGGCCTGGAGATTTGTCTCGACCGTCGATAGCATTGGTTGAGCTGTGCTTTCTGACGCTTTGTAGTTGAACTGCCCTCGGGCTCAGTCTCTGAGTCGGGATCTGACTCGAGTTTAGCATTCCCTTGAGCCTTCTTGGGCTGGCGATAATTATTCTCACTCTATGCCCCTGGGCGTGTGGCAATTTTTCGGGTCCAATCTCCGAGTCGCATTGCGATTGGAGCTGTGATTGACCCTTTAATTTTTCTGGAGGCTTCGGTTGGAGATAACATTTCTTGTTTTCCGCTCTAGGGAGTGTTATGATTTTTGGGTCCAGTCTCCGAGTCGCGTTGCGACTCGAGCTGCAATCAACCCTTAAGTCTCACTTGGGCTCTCGGCCAGCGATGGTGGCTTTTTTGTTGCTTGGTCGTTGAGACCTTCTAGTATGACGCCCGGAGGCTTGCTTAGCCGGCGACAATGGCACTTATGCTGTTTGGTCGCGGGGACCTTTCGATACGAGGCCCGGAGGCTTTGCTTTGGTTAACTATTTTGGATCCGATCTCCGAATCGTGTTACGACTCGAGCTCACTTTAATCCTCAAGTTGTCAATTTTTAAGCTGGCGACAATGGCTCTTACGTTGCATGGTCGTAGAGACCTTTTGATATGAGGCCTGGAGGCTTTGCTTAGCAGCCGACAATGGCACTTACGCTGTTTGATGTGTGGCCCGGAGGCTTTTTGTAGGCTTTTTTTCCTCTCGTTAAGGTCTTATTGATTATTTTTCCCGACCCGTCATCGGTTCTAAAAGAACCTCGATTTCAAGTCGTAGTCCGTGATGTTTCAAGCACCTCGAAAGGTTTATAGCTCGTAGGTCGAGTAGATCGATGTTTTTGCGATTTTGGAGCCTACGTGGTCGGGACTCGTTTTTTGCCTGTTGAGGGAAGCCTGTTTTTAACCGGTTCTTTCCGAAGTAGATTCGGAGGATTTTTTAGCAACAGTCGGGCGTCCCTGAGTCATGTTTTTTGGGCTGTAGCGGCCGTTTTGACCGGAGTCATGTGCGTTTGGCCGGGGCCATTTTGATCCCGAGAAGCAGTTTAAGGCGTCTACGCCGAGGGTATGCCCTTAAGGGATTCTTACAAATGCGACGTATAGCCTAAACTGCAGGATTTTTCATGCCTCTTGAGGTCTTACAGTTTGCCATGCCTGTTGAGGTCTTACAGTGTATGGAGAATGGATCTGGTTTTGTCGAGGCTGCCCGTTAGGGTCTTACAATTTTGGATTTTCCAGTATGTGGTGATTGGCGATGATTTTTTGAGTCGACGAGTTCTGCTCAAGCTTGAAGACATCTTTTTGTGAACCCGGTGTTGCATTGCAAGGGCTTTATGAGCCCGGAACTCCGACCCCGAGGCAGGGTGGATGCTAAACCGTTTTAAGTCTCTGAGTGTTTTAGGACGTATTCGATGGAGATTGGTGGCAGTCTCCGAGTCACCGAGTTGTTTAAGCCTGAAGACCGCTTCTCATGAGCTCGGAGTTGTGCTGTAAGAGTTTGATGAGCCCGGCTCTTTAACCCTGGGGTCATCCGGACACCGAATTTAAGTCTCCGGGTATCTTGGGATACATCTGGCGGAGAGGATTTTGTTGTGGATAAGCTGAAATAATCTTCTTCGAGGCATGGAATGCTTAAAAAATATTCTTTATTGCTTGATGAAAATATAAGCTGCAAATACATGTTGTCCTGATGCTCTGAGTCTGGTCCGTATGGGTGTGATTCCCCTGATTATACGATGTGCTTGTATGATTCCATATTGGGAAATTTCAGGAGAAAGGATCATGGTCTCGTCGGTTCCCTTCTCTAGGGATGTGCAGTTCTGCTAATAATCTTCTTGGCGGGACCTTCTTCTTGTTAGAAACACGGTTGAGGAAAGAATGCTCAGCGGGCCCCGTGGTGGCCGCGGATCCTCGAGCGGGATCCAAAGCTGTTGAATGCCTCAACTGGCTGCCTGCGTACAGATTAGCAACAATAAGGGAAAGGAAATAATAAAAAGGAGGCTGCGCTCCGGGGAACAAGCCCCGCGGTAGTCGTCTTCCTCGTCCGGTCATGCCCAATCGAGGGTGTGATTATCCTTACCCTCTGACCTCACTCGAGGGCAGCATCGGTTATGCGCATAAGGTGAGGGATCCCCTCTTGCCGCTTGTATCTGGATGTTTTAGCCCCGCATCTGTCGCGAGGTTCTACACCTTTGGCGGAGCAGGGTCGGAATCGCACCCCAGGCGACGTATTTGCCGTTGCCTGTTCAAAGCGTTTGTGCCCTGTGTCGCTTGACGTATCAGCCTGAGCTCGGGCGGGCCCCACAGGGGGAGCGATTTGGTCGTTGTGGTGATCGCCATCAGGAACCTATCAGAGATCCAGACCGAGAGCGATGTTGGTCCGGATTGTCCTTTTGGTTTTGGCCCGATATCGTCGGTATAATTTGGCCGATCCACCTGTACTCATAAATGCATGTTTTATTTGAAATGAGTCAAATGAGAGGAGGGATTAACAATATGTTAATGCGATGTCAAGGTGGAGTCTCGACGTCCTTTTCTTCGAGCGAGGAGGTGTCCTTTGGGAGCATTTTCTAGGACCGCCCCTTTCTGGTGATGGGCGCTTGTACTCTACATTTTGCAGATCTTCGTGGGGCACCGCCATTCTTTGGCAGCTGTGACGATATGTCGCGGCTCGCCAGCTCTGTTCTGTCCGATACCCTTTCGCCCGTGGAGCTGGATCCGAGTTTGCCCGTTCGGCGACACTTTGTTGAATGGCGTAACTACTGCTCTTTTGGTTCTGTAACTCCGAGCGTCCCATGATTCCCGTGGCGGTCCATGATTTCCCTGGAGGGGTTCCGGTTGAATTGATGTGAGCCACCTGGAATTCCTGGCTTCGCTTATGGTGATCGCTATGCTTGGAACTGTAGGGTTGAAGTTGCGCTTTGTCGGGCAAGCTTTCCTTGCCGGCTGTGCCTTGCTGAATTTGGTATCATTGGAGGTTCCTCGAGGGCGCTGTCCTCGGGCCACTACCTTGTTGTTGCAAAACATGATGACCCTCGAATCGTCTCTTCCGTTCGCATCGTGTGGATGATGGCTCCATTTATTCAGTGTCGGCTCCTCTGCTGGGAATCTATCCGGATATGCCGAACCTGAAGGGGTTCCTTGAGGGTCATCCGTGGTCCTGATTTGGGTCCGGCGTTGGTTGCCGAAATCTATCCAAGCCTCGACCAGATACTTGACCGTGCTTTGCTCGAACTGCTCTGGAGTCGCTGGGTATGCTTTGTTTGGTTTTTGGGTGATGGCCCGTGACGCCCTACTACTCGAGACCGGGAGCAGTCTCGTTTGTCCTGTCGGGGAGCGGGGTGCGGCTCTCCGTGATGCATTATTTCTTCTTTTCCTGACCTTCGGTGTACTGGGCCCTTTTGGCATCATTTTGATGGCGTCGACGTGTGCTTCTACGGGCCACGCTAGTATGGTGAGCGGGTCCTCGAGATCAGGTGCCGAACAATGGCGCTGTGTCATGATTCCTTCTGAGCGGGTTTCTTCAAATCTCCTTATCGGGACGGGCCCGAGTTCTCCATTTCGGAGGTCGTTGTACCTGGACGGGCGTGCGTAAGTAGCGATGCGCCCGTGAGGACTTGAGGTCCTATCACTCCTGGGGATTGAGGACTTGAGGTCCTATCACTCCTGGGGATTTCATCATTTCCGACGTTCGTGAAACGAGTTCCGGAATCGTATCTTCGGGAGACGGTTGCTGTAGGAGTCTCTGCGAACATGATTCGATCTTTACGATAAGGTCTTCCAGCATCCTTACTGCTATAAGATAGGTTGTTAGTTCGCCGTTGCCCGATTCCTCGGGCACTGGCTCGAAGTGAGGAGATACTTTGGGTGCTGCGCACTGAGAGTCTCCGGGTGGCTTTGTAGCTGAGAGATAGCCAAATATTGTTCCTGCAACATTGCAAAAATAGTACGATGATTAACTTCCTGTTTTACCCGGGCTGGGATTTTTCGGGCTTCCTGTTGGTTAACGTGCTGTGTGCCGCCATCGGTGCGCGAGGCTTCGTTACCCCGTTGCGCGGAGTGCAGACCCGCGTCCGCTCGAACCGATCTAGATGCGTTATCAAGGTTATGTGGTGTCACGCCTGTCGTCCTAACGACCATACTGCTCTTTTTGCGACTTTTGGGGTTATCATCCTCGAATTCCCTTATCGAGCTGATCATTAACCTGAAATCGAAAGAACTTGGGCAAGAAAAAGTGTGAAAGATATCGTGCGTTTAAGTGACGAAACTAAAAAGAGAATAATCACTATTATTTTTTGCCCCACGGTGGGCGCCAAGCTGTTTACCGTAAAAATGGTAACAACAATTAGATTTGTAAATGGGATTCTAATAATACGCGATCTATTCCCGAGCTAGTTTGTGGGGGTTGTTAGTGCTAAAACGTGAAGCAAGACGGTAAAGATCGAGTTATCCAAAGAAGTAATCAAACCAGTAAAGGGACGTTTCCCGGGCGCAAAGCCAGCCAGTAAGTACCTCGGAGCCGAGCCTCGAGCCTTTCTCGGGCTTATCGGGGGTATTCCGGAAGAGGATAACAGGCAAAGATGTAGATAAATAAAGCTCTATGCTACTAATCTTGAGCTAAATAATGAAGAACAAATGAAGAAACAATAAAGTGCTAAGGTGACCTCGAGGTCAACAAAGACAGATATCTTAGAATAAAGAGAGAGAGAGATATATTATTGCATTGTGGAGAAGTGGAGCAACATCAGTCCCTTACAAGGTAAGGCGAGTCCCCCTTATATAGGCGAGGGGACTCGGTATAGTACATGTGTATTAATTGCAAGAGTACAAAGATGGGACGGCTCGACGCAAGACCTCACGGTAAGCTCTAGGTAGGCCGGGCCTGTCAGGTGTAGCCACATGCCTATGAGGCTTTCTCTTTTATCCCGACCTCGGACTTTACTTCCTTTAAGTCGGACTTCGACGAGCCCTGAGGGCGGGAACTCGATCACGGCCTTCCACCCTCGGGGTCTAAGGGAAGGCTTCCCGCAATGTCTTGATAGCAAAAAATCAAGTCTTCTGATTTTGCCGCGTACACTTGCCGAAATGGACGAAGAAGTTTGGCCGAAGCCAATTAATTCAGATGCAGTCAAGCGCTACTATGTGTAATCTTTATGTTTTCCCTACATGATGTAAATTGAACTACGTCTGACCTGATTCCCGTTTAAGAGGGGATACGTAAGCAGCTATATGGGTTCGATCACAATTCAATAAAATTTTCATTTCCCCCGCAATTGGAAACTGGGGCAGAATTTTGAGGAGTAATTTCAGCCGATCATCACTAGCAGCAGTCGGGAGCATCAACCCAGTAAACTGGGGAAGAATTTTGAGGAGGACCCTCAAAATTCCGTAGCAGGGAGTGTTGCAATGTCTTGAACAACGTCGCAGTCATTGATTCATCTAAAGAAAAACTATTATTAATTATGTGTTTATGTTACGTTTTTACTAAATCATGCATGTTTATTGCTAAAATTGCCTTGTTTAGCAACGTTATCACCAGATCAAAGCCGAACAGGCCAAGAAGAGCTAGCAAGGATGCGAACTAACCTCCCCCTCTACAAAACTCATGATTTTTCTTTGAATGCAGACACTTGGATTGCGAAAGCATCTGGCTTACTATACACTCACGAGACAAACATTGTTCACGAATACGACTCTCAGAATTGTTGCACTTACCAGCATTTGCTATCCACGCACACCGGTGATATTCCCTATATCACAATGTCCCCAATAGTCGCAAAATCGCAACCTGCTATCAGCTAAGAAAACTCTATTACCATTTGCCCCTTTTATTTCTAGCATATGGCTACCATTCTGCCTTCTGAGGTTAAGCTCTACCTCCATCTGCATTTTCTGCATTGCATAAGACTACCATTCTGCCTTCCGAGACTAAACGTTGTCTCCATCTGCATTTTTGTGCATTGCACAAGGCTACCATTCTGCCTTCCGAGGTTAAGCTCTACCTCCGTCTACATTTTTTGCATTGCATAAGGCTACCATTCTGCCTTCCGAGACTAAACGCTGTCTCCAT